>NC_048426.1:10753908-10763483 GCF_013103735.1 Etheostoma cragini
CTCCTTTTGTTGCATTTTCAATAAACGCTTTAGTGAAGCTCCCTCCGGCCTGCTGCCTGTTGCTTTTGGGTCCTCACCCCCCACCGTAACAAAGAAGTACGATTATTTTAGGAATTCTGCATGAAAGAAAAAATATCCCCCAACCCTGCAGTACTTCAAAGTATTCCTAGGGGTACTAGTACCCTCATTTGATTTTGCTGCCTAGCTTTACAGTACTTGTTCCTCCTGTTTTGCCTGATTTCTGCCTACTCCTCCTCAGATGTGTTTGCCTGAGTCTGTGTATGTTATGCTTTAGTTTTCCCAGAAGTGTGTCAGTATGTAGTTTACAACATGTCTCAACACCGTATTTCTACATCAACCATTTATTAAAAAATACCAGGCTTGAAAGTCCTTCTTTAAACATTGTAGAAGTATACTCATAATAACAGAGTGTATCTGAATTCCTCCTTAAATGGTACAGTTGATACATTAAGCTATTATTGTTGTTCGCAGCAGTGAATGAACATTTGAACATGTACAGTATGGTGTTTACAAGACAGGTTCATAACTTTTAACCTACAGTTTTGTCTACTTGCTGTATTCACATCAGAAAAAACTAAAACATTTTTATAAGTTCTATGATAGCTTGCTTTCCTAAAAATAAAAACTGTGTAAGCAAAGCACAAATAATTTGCTAAGTTAAAAAAAGCAATGTTAAGAGTTGTTAATATGCATTATCTATATAAATGCAGTGCAATGTTTCCTGTGATTTTCTTTGTATGTGTGAGCATTATGAAATGCTCGGAATAAAAAGAATACACTTCATCAGTGTTTGCAGGTTAATGCTTGAGTCTCAGAGAAAAGATGTTTCCTAATTAGGACAAAAATAAGTTGCCATGGAGACAGCTGCCTCCAGATTTTACAGTAACACAAAACTAAATTACAATGACAAATTTAGAGGGACAGCTTGATACGATATATGAGGACATTTCATTTTAAAATGAGGCATCCTTTCGCTATTCACATTAGTATACATGTATCAGACAGTTCACTGCAGATCTGGTCAGTGTTGAATTACTTTTGAACAAATACATTTATGAATTTCCACATCTGCCGTCCTGTTGACAGTATTAATTCTGAGTGACAGTAAATACTTTTACAAGCTGTACGTCAAAAACAAAGAAAACACACAAATTAGTTAAAGTGGACTACAACATCTTGTGATTAAATTTGTGCTTTTAAATGTATTTCATTAACATCTGTAGATGATGTCTAAACATGAATGAACAGACGATGACATTACAATTAGATGTTCTAATAATCCCTGGCAAATATTACTCTAAGTAATTGACAATAAGACCATTTATTTCAAAGGGGTTGACTCAGTTACACTTCTCATCTAATCATAAAGTCATCATCCGTTGTGAATAATTGGGTTTCATAATTGGGTTTCTTTGTTTCCTGTAGATAAAATTGTTTATATAGTATATACAGTGATGATCATGTCCACACACCATGTTTCATCCACAGATTAATGTTAAATAAGCTCTAATGTCCTGGGCCTAAGGGCTGCCTGGCATGGAAATAATCCCAGCACTTTGTAAATGTTTCAACACTTACCATGACTGTTCAGTCGCATAATTAAACAGCATTGCTTAAAATTGCTAAGCAGCTATGGGTTGGATGTTTAAGATGGCCTGGATCAACCTGAATCTCAAGCCCCATTTAATCTCCATTCTCATCTCTGCATTATAAGTGTGGGTGTTGTCTGAGGAGAAACATGGAAACAACATCAAGCTGGAAAAGAATTCTTGCTTGAGAGTGCAGGTCTGATGTTTCTGTTGTTAACTAAAGAGCTGTCAAACACAAAGCTTCTTTTCAAACTTCCAATTGTAGCAACCCAAAATGCTCTGAGCACTGCCTATGAAGGCAGCCAAGTCACAGTCTTCCCCTTTGATGATGAAATGTAGTAGTCTATATGTCATTGTCTAGTATCACAACTGTCACACCTGTGGGGACTCACACTGATCCAAAGCTGAGAGAGAGGGGGGAAAGAGAGAGAGACATAGAGAAAGAGTGTCTGTCTACAAAGCGTGGCCTCACTTTAGGCTCCGGAGATCTGGAAAAGTCAGGATTTGTGCGCATGTTTGTCTTTTTAAGCATATGTTAATCAGAAAGTAAAGGCGTAGACAACGCCAACCACCACAATATTTCCAATGGTCGCGAAGATGGCGATCCAGAGCCAGATGGCATCGCTGGACATGGACTGCGACTCATCCTGCTGGCCGTGGACCGATGCGGCAGAGGCAGCGGCGTGGACGCTGGCTGAGGAGTTGAAGAGCGAGTGCTCGCCGCTGTAGTCGTCATTAGGCGAGGAGTCCATAAAGGCTCCCGTCATCAAAACTGGGATCTAAGAGGGGAGGAAAAAATGTAAGGAGAAAAGTTATGTATATATATTTCAATTTTGGCATTTGAAGAAGAGAGTATATGGAGAGAAGTGAAACAGATGGTGTTGCATTAAGGTTTTGCTTTTCCAATCACTGGCTACTGGGGACTTGGCTTCTACTTCTTTTTAAAACAACCTTGGTGGAGTTACATACCAAACTTACATGCAGTAGCTGTTACTTATCCTGATTCCAGTACTTTTTCTTATGTAATCATTCAAACATAATAAAAAAAAACACATTAGTGCAAGATAGAAAAAATCCTTTGGCATGGCTGATTGTTTTTCTATTGGCCATGAATTAGCCGGTCTATATGTGCTATATTAAAAGAAATGATAGGTACTGTAGATGAATCACGACATCATCAGTATATGCACAAAGTTTCCGACACGGGATCCCACTGTATCTCACACACTGCTTAGTGTGTGTGTTTGTCTTTGCATGTGTGTGTATTAAGAAGGCAGTACTTGATTAACATGAAATAAATATTTCAAATGTGGCAAGTGAAAATTATCCATTGCATGGGACAATCAGAGCCCTGGGAAGCTTAGCCATTAAAGCAAAACTGAATGCTTTTATGTGTGTGAGAGTATTTTACGTGTGTGTGTGAGTGTGTCTGTCTATAAAGCAGGGTATGTGATTGAGGAATGCACGTGAGAATCTTACCATGCTCAGACTCTGAAATGATGTTGAAAAACAATTCTAAAAATACCTTGGAGGAATGGATACACAGAAATTCTCTTGTGCTTGCTCATTTTCTCTCCCTCTCTCTCTCTCTCTCTCTCTCTCTCTCTCTCTCTCTCTCTCTCTCTCTCTCTCTCTCTCTCTCTCTCTCTCTCTCTCTCTCTTGTACACAGATGCTAGTGCACAAAGATGTTAACACACACACACACATACTTTAGCTCTTCCCTCACACAGGGGAAAACACTGTTCATAAAGCATTCTGCTACTCTCTGCACATTGGCCCCTGGTGGTGAATAATGACATGACACATCCCGCAGAGTGCCTGCTGTTCACACGAGCATGATGGGGGCAGACAGGCATGCATGAAGTCCGGCAACCTGGGTCTCCCTGCCCCCCACCCAGTAACTGCTCATTCCTCTTGCCACAACATTGCATATGTACCTTGCATTCGTTTCTTTTTTCCACCATGAGCAGATTCACATCAAACAGTCATATGCCCATCACATGTGTGTGGTAGGCTATCACAAGTTACATTACAAATTAGCATCAATGAGAAGAGTTAACGCCTGCACACGGATTCCAAACCACAAAGGCATTTAAATGGACAATATTTTGATTCCTGTTGGATCCAGTAAAAATAGTCCCCGCACCCATTGGTGTGGCTAACTGCGCAACCTCCTCAAGGTGATGAACACCTAAAAACTAATTAACACATTTCAAGACATACACAATGATACCACATAATGTGTGGAAGTGCATAGACAACAAACATTAATATATCAAGTAAGTCAAATGTTCAAGTATTTTGCATAACAAAAAACACTAGAAAAGTTTTTCAGCAAACAAACATCATAGTTTTCTATTAAGATACATGCACAGATACATGTTAACACTAGATAGACAATTTTTGACAAGAAGCTATACGCAAGCTAGCAAAATCAGTTTTATCAATTAACTATTGTCTTAAAAGATTATTTTGGGGCATCTAAGAATCTCTTCTGACCGCTCATCAACATACTTTTTTTAAAATCACACTACATTGTGATCTCTATAGACACCACAATGTGGAAAACCGTATCTTAACCACAATCAAAGCTGTGTCTAGCTTCTCTAAATTCTAAAGTTCAGTCAGACGATAACTAAAGCTCTCAACCCTGTCTGCATTCTTTATATTTTTGTTTTATTTATAAGGAACTCATTGTCCACAGGAGTGAGCTGTTTGCATAAATGGGGAAGTGGACCGAATAAAAATTAAGCGGATACTGGGGGTGTGTGCAAAAATATCCCAGTCACAATCCTGAATATTTGATTGCTCACCATTTTTGGAAGAAATGTTGTGCCTGTATACACAGTACATGTAGATAGGCGTTTCGATTACATGTCAGTGGTATATCATCATTTTTCAAGGGACTTCCTCTTCTATCATTCATCCAAACCCACAACTCCCATGTAGATCATGCACATGAGGTCAGCGCAGCAAGCGGTTAAGCACTAATGGAACAGAAGGAAATAGGAGATCTCGAGAAGGAGCATCCTAAAGGACCTGAGCACTTATGCGGGCAATGAAAGTCATACACTCAGCATTACTGCTAGGAAACCCTGTTGACACACTGCACAGGGATGACTTCAGTATTAAAGTTGTACTACTGACCAAAGTTTCCTGGAAACCTTACACACTCTCTTCTCCAGGTAAACTGGTGGCTGAATGATTTCAACAAGCACATCCACACAGAAAACTTGCTTGCTGCTAAATTTCAGTAAGTGTTAGAATTGAGCACATAGTTTAAACTACATTTATGGAGGAGGTGGGCCATTCTGATAGATATATACAACCTGACAGACTGAGCTACTCTACTTTAAACCGTCAACAAGTTGAAAGTGGTCTCATTTCACAGATTGTCTAATGAAACAGTCTTTTTAGGATAAACTGAAGGAGAACTGCTGCACACTCAGACATTAGACTACACAATTTTTCTTGTAGTTCACAACAAAAACTGTACAATGTGTATCTACTTTTGTAATGCATTTCTTTCTCAGCAAGCTAACTCTGAAAGGCATACGTTTGGTTTCAAGTCTGTGCTCGTTACATTTCATTATTACAAAAGTATGAAGATGCGGAAAAGGGGAGAGTTGCAATTCTACATCTTCAGAATAAAAACAAGATATCCCAAGTGTTATGCCCTTATTTGAAAACAGACCATACTAGCTTCTGCGATCAGTTGCTGTAACTAATCGTGGAAGGCCATGAGGGCTTGTTCCACAGAGGCCCCATTTAAACTTGTCTCATATCCTAATAAAATCCGGATGAGATTTAATGCACTTTCAGTTACACTAAGCCACATATATACAAATCTCTGTTGGCCAGATCAGAAATCTAATTGCAATCTGTCTTGGTTTTCCCAGATGACATGCAAATCAGGGTTGGCCCAGAGTCTGCTGGTAATGCACCTGAAGATGTTTGGAAACTGGTAAAAAACAACAGAATAAGAATGACTTTGGCAGTTTAGCAATTTAGTTACAGCTGTGGCATACTACCTCCTGAGGTGGTTTGGCATTTTGATTTGATTAAATCTTTTCAATCTGTCTTGAATGCTTCCGGTCCACCCAAAATGCAGAAAATGAGTGTACAGCAAATGGGTTAATCTACAGTGAGAAAATTACAAGAATCACAGCCAAACATGTGAGATATTAGCCTTTTGTCTAATTGTGTGTATACTGACATCCCTTATTTGTAAAGAAAGAGGGTAGGATTAGCCCCCACTGATTTTACAAAGCCCTGTTAGGGATCTCTTCTCAAAGCCCCTTCATGTGGTCTAATCCTTTAAAACTACAATTTGACGTTTAAATCTAGTATTTGATATGTTAGATGATGAGTGAAATGAATGGAATTAAAGATAGACAACATTTTTACTTAATTGTGTGATGTCATCAGCAAAATAACATCCTGCCATTAACTAACAATAGAAAAATCTCCTGACTTGCACATTTCACACCTCCTTGGCTCTGAGTAATGCCTACACCTGTGCAATGCTCCACACAGAAAAACCCCAATTCATGCTAGACAATACAGTGAAGCTCCTTTCACTGTACCATTGCACCTGCTCTCCTCTCACAGCTTTGATTTATTCATCCCAGCTGTTCCTAAAGCTGTGCCACCAACACGGGTGATCACAGTAATTGTGAAATAGAAGGGAATGTAATTGCCTCTTGTGGGATGTTGCCACCAGAAAGTGCTCAGCTAAATGGCTTTGGAACAAACAAGCAAAACCCGAATAAATGTCTTTGGGCAGTGGGAAAAACCAAAACATACACCTTACCACAAAAACACTCAAGCATTGGCTGTTAAGATGAAATAAAAGATAACAAGTGTGTTTTCTGCACATAATCTGAGGTCAAATCAAAAAGTCCATACTCGTTTCCTTGTGGAGAACAACCTCCGAGGTGTACTCGAGAGAACAAACTGTATTGGAGAACAGCACAGAGGCGGACCCCTGCTATGCGAAGAATGGACTTTGTGTTTGACATCACAGGTACAATCAAGAAAACACACAGCTGATGATTTTCCCAACTGTCACAACCAATCTCTGCTTTTTTGACTACATTATTGCTCCCACGAGTGTTAATGTGGGCTGATGTCATCTTTGGTTTTAATGGATTTTTATCGGACTTTTGTTTTGAAATCCCACCTCGGCCGTGATGTTACAGCAGATTACTGTAGGACACAAGGGCACACAAGATTGCACTTGAGGAGAGAGTGTTGTAGTTGCTGCAAAATGTACTGATTTTATAGACTTTGCTTCTGGATTTTTGGTACATATGAAAGAAAAGCTCTTTAAAGACAGTTCATGCCCTGTTCAGAGCGGCATTCTTTCTCTCAGGGAGGTCACAAAGTTTTAGTCCTTGGAGCACTACAGTACACAGTAGTGTTAATGTCTTAAAGTTTAGTCACATCTGTTTCAATGTCAGTGATGTCTAGACTCCTGGATCTCAGTGGCTTCGCAGACCTTGAAATTAGCTCTGGCTCCTGCATGTTGGAAAACACGTATTAAGCACTGCTGCAGTGCAATTTTTTTAACTACAGCATGATTTATAATGCAATTTTCAAACGTATAAAAAACACTTAATGTGCATACATCTTTATTTGCATGAGTGTTTGAGCAAAAATTTGTACTGTCCCCTAAGATGCCATCTAAATATTTTAACGCACGTACCCGCTCAAAAGTAATAGGCCTTTTTCACAGCAGACATTTTGACCTGTCGTTGTAGGAAAAGCACAGGTAATAACAATAACGATGGCTCTGCTCTTTTCAAGTCCCAGTGAGCCATGACATTGGGACTGGAAGTCAGCATGCACAATACCAGGACCCTAAAAATAAAGCAGCTAAATAGAATACAGCCTTCATCAATCCTATTAATTACACTTTTCTTACTGTGACAGTGTAGCTTGTTAAAAAAGAAGGCCCATCCTGTCCAAACAGGATTTTTATCAGCCAGCTGAAAGCATTGCATAACAGCTCACCCAGCAGTACCTACTGAAACACACACGCACACACACACACACACACACACACACACACACACAAACACACACACGTAATTGCACATGGATGTGACTTGCTGTTCTGACGAACCTTTTACTGCCTCAACGCTCAATCACCACCCTGCTGAGACAGGTGTGTGTCACCATGCAGATGAAAACATCCATTTTAACTTGCTGCGTTATTACACCTTGAAAAAAAGCTACTGCACGACAATCACAACAAGCTCCCTCAGTAAAAACAAAAATGTGGACTAATAATATCTAATTAAGAAATCAAAGTGTCTGAGTGTTTACCAGGCACATGTGGTTACATCCTAATGTAGGGAGTAATTTGTGGGATCACAAGTAAACCTATGGACTTTATTTTTTATTTTTTTTAAATAGTGCACACAGTGATTCCCTGTGGAATTGCACATTGCAAAAAAAGTGTTACAGTAGAACACAAATTTACTTAGACAAAAGGTAAAAAAGGAACATATTTTTCCATTTTCACTTGCTATTATTATGATGGCCAAAGTATACTCTTTATTTCAAAACATAGATACACTTTTGTTTAGTTTAAGCTTTGCTTTCTTTCCAGCTGTACAAAACTGTACAAAGCAACCTCAAATTTCTCCAAGCAAGGATTTCAATAATGTGTTTGCGAAAGGTGGGTTTATCTATAACATACACCACAGATCCGGGAAATAAATAAAATTGGGTTACATTATTGAAAAGAAATGAGAAGGATTATTTTTCTCCGTGCAGGGTGGTGGCTTGCAGAGAAAAATGAATCACTCCTATACAATAGCAGCTACTTAGAAAAGACAACAGATTTACTCTGTACCATACTATACACCACGTCTTGCCGTAAATCTGGAGGAACATTTGCAGAGGTTTTAGGGAGGCTTGTTCACCAGCGCAGAAGTGGTGAGACCTCTAGTTTCAGGCCTGGTTCCTACTGGTCAGATTTACAGCTTTGCTTTTATTGATTTCCCCTGTCCCAGCAGCCCAGCAGCATTTTTCAATAAATCTTATAATTCAGTAGAACAAGTGTAGCCCAAGTGATCCTCACTTGACATCATGGTCAATCTGTCAACTCAGTGGAAATTGTGCAGCACAGGGGAAAGTTTATTATACAGCTTTGATATAATGAATTATAAATGTATCACCTTCATGTTTTGTTTTTTTCTCAATGGTGTACCTGACCTCAATGTGATTGATTTTTGTGTAACTGCTGATTAAGCAGCATTCAGAGTGTTATTATGCGATTCTTTATCCTTCAACATTTTGAAACTTTTGTAACTTCTGCATACGTTCAGCTACAAAAACTATTTAAGTATCAAAATGTTCAGCTCTTTAAGCATTTTAAAGGACTTCTTCAACTTTTTAGGTATATATACTTTCTGAAATATTAAGCTTTTTTCTGTTTTTACTTTACTTTACAGTCAATGTAGCAATTTTCAAATACTCTTCAGGCTTCTTCCTCTTTGAAATGCTACTCCTCCCACATACTTTTACCTACAGATGGCATACTAACTTTAAACGGTTTGCAAAATCTATAGCTATTATAAAAGGATTTAGCTTAATGATATCTTTTACAGTTTTTCTATTGTCACTATTAAAGTTTAGTGTTTCATTTAGGCTTTTTCTGTGCCTATAATAGAGTGTATATTGCATGGCTTAGAGGAGGTGATGTTTAGCTTTAGTAATTTTGCTTTTCAGCATTCACAAGCATTTTCTGCAGGAAAACCATCTAGGTGTCTATGATCTGCAATCAAAGCACTGCAAAAATTAAATCATAATGAATCAAGGCTGGAAAACAATTCAGTATTCAATCGTTTGGGATATATGGTCACAATCTAGCCTTCTGTGTTGTGGTGGGGCCCGGCTGACCGTGAGTCTGTCCTTTTTATTTAATTTTTGTGTTTTTGTTTTTTCTTTCTGCC
>NC_048426.1:10763583-10778984 GCF_013103735.1 Etheostoma cragini
CTTTTCCTCTCCTTCCCCTTAATAAATAACGTTACTTTGAGCTGTGCGTTTGGGTCCGTCCTTCCCCGTAACACTTCTGTACCTGAGTTACGGCGTTGAGTGAAGTTAAAATCTTTTGGGTATACATGGCTTCCTTATTTTATCATAATCAACATTTGTGTGGATTGGTGTGTGGACATTTGTGCAAAATTTAAAGAAATTGCCTCCAGGCATTCCTAAGATGGGACGGATGGGACTGAAAACCAACCGACTGACTTTTGGTCAGTGACCCTCAGCGGCTGATACCGTTGCACAAGGCGCCCTTTAGCATCTGTATGGGAAGCACCCTGTCTCTCAGAGCAAATGCTCGGCCGCATTTCTAGAAGGTGACGCAGTATAAAGAGCAACACTGGTATGGAGTAGGATCAAAGACCAAAACTAAGTTTTAAAACAAGTTTGGTTTGGGTGGTGGATGTGTAAAATGACACAAGTTTGTGTGACACTTAAACATACTTCTTTTAACCACACCCACAATGATTTTCTAACCCTAGCACAGTGGTTATTAAGTAGTATTGTTTGAATTCACAAAATCCTTACAGTGTGAGTATGTGATGAGTTGGGATGAGAATGTAGTTTTGTTTGAATTCAAAACTGCGTACCAAGATTGTTAATAAGCGACGCCAAGGGGTCCTGACTAGCACGTTGAAAAAGTAACGCCAAGGGGTCCTGACTAAGCACGATGAAGAATTATGCCAAACGGATACCCAGAGCGTTAAAAAGTTTCGCCAAGGGCTTGATTTGATGAGTTGGGAGTGAGAGTGTCAAAGACAAAATGCCTCTGGCCACTGCTGTCATTGATGCAGAGGCATAACAACATTTAGTTAAAAGATGAGTGGAAGAAATAATGCATGTTCACATCTGGAGTTGTTACTTACTGATACATGCTGCTAATTAGCAGTTGCGTGATGACTTTTAAGATGAAACTAAACCCATTAGCTATAAAACATTAAAATCCAACGCAAACAAAGATGTCCTATTCTCGCCAGATGATCACAATAGCAACTGGTTTCCATTTACCTAGTGTCTGACTTTTGTCTGAGTCTGTAGTGCTTTGGTCTGTGACGCCCAAAGCTGTAAAGACTCACACAAGAATGAAGAGAAACTAAAAAATCAACTCAAACATGACAACTCTCAGCAGTGTCTAAAAAAAACTCACAGAAAATGCCCTAACTTCTCCCACATTTTCTCCCCAGAACAAGGAATTAAGAAATTCAGATCACAGACCACATGCAACACCGGTATTAATCTGCCAAGTCTTTTCCACATGTATTCTGCTAATTTATTTAGATGATTATTGTGGTGAATACTACCCTGGAGGCTTCAAGAATACACTGCGGAAATTGTGCTCATGCGTTATGTATTATTGAATCAACAATTTGAATTTCTATTTTTGCCAAATATGCAATTTATTCAGCCTTCCCTGTCCCCTGCACATTTTGCCCGGGATCATCCATTTCATTTGAAATATCAAGCATTCAACCAATAAAAAAAAAAAAGAAATTTGATTTTTCTCTCTCTTCTGGAACCTTTTGAGTTGTACATTTTGCCGTTCAGACGAATCAGACGGAAATCATTGTCTCTTCTTTTTGTCTGTGGGACTGTGTTTGTTAAGACATAAGAGTTCAACAGTAGGATAATGCAGGACAGTGACTTAAATTTTGTAGCACTTTCTAAGAATGTTTTAAAGAACTATAATGTCGACACAGTCATTCAGGCAATTTAACACAAGATTACTGACTTAATACATGTACATAAATTACAAGATTTGTCTTTGGCATCTTAATTTTTAAAAGAAACGTGGCATATAACTTAACTTACGGGCCATTAATTACAAAAGTGCTTCTTTTACATTGCCAAATCCTCACTTTAAAATACATCTATGTGTTATGTTGGCATATTTCAAGCAAATTCATTAACTATTCACACCTTCATTTTGAGATACTTTTCACAATCTACAGACAAATGTGTTTTCAACATAGCCTGGGAGCCATTTATTATTTATGGAGCAGATATTTTAAATATGCATAATCTGAATTATGTGCAGTATGTGTTTTATGGTACAGTTTACACCAAAGAACACGTCATGCTATAGCAACAGAGATTTCTTGTTGTGCAAGGTCCATTCGCACAACACTTCCAAATCTCTATCCAGGGCTCATGTATTTTACATACAGCGTTTTAAAACACACCCAGTCGAGTGACCTGTTACCTCTTGCATGTTCATGGCCGATAAGCAAACACACACATGGAAGAAGTCTGTTTGCTGATCTACATCACAACATCACTGCAGTTTAACACCAAAGACGACAGACAACAAAACCAACTGAAGTATAATACTACTTTTAGATTTACTGTTTGTCTAAATTTATCTAGATAAAAACTACAACACATTGAGAAAACAACCATAACTGACTTCCTTCAGTGGAAAGCCACGCACATAATTTTCTATATCTATCTATATCATATAATACTACAGTCAGCTAGAGGAGGAGAGTGTGTTATCTTTTAATACTAAACACATTTGAATTGTCTTTTGTTATTTTTATCCAGTCACATGTGAGGCTGAAAAACCCTTTGCATTGTTTTAGCATCACTTTAGTGAGATACATAATTTCCCTTTTCCAACAAACCTCCCATTTAGGCTGATACAAAATTTCTTCAAACTATACCACTTTTAATCATAATGTGTATTATAAAACAATTAATTTACAAAGAGTAATGATTAAATCTAAAGAAAAAAAAGTATTATGCCAGTAGAAATGGCTCATGTGCATGCAATTAAAGTAATTGGCCTGCACCCCCACTCTGTGGAGCGCCTCACGCTGCAGGAGCCTGAGGGTGGAGTTGATGCTCATCATGTAGAGTGGGCTCACCTGTGCTGATTGACATAACAGCATTTAAGCGTCTGGCCTTCAGTTTGTCCCTTTTTGTTTCCTGGCTTACACCCCATTTATTTGGTTGTGTTTGGGTTGGGTTGTCTTTTATTTATTTATTTTCTCTGTGTTAAGTAAAATATACCTATGTTATTGACAAGTTATCAAAGACCTCTGTCAATTATTCTACCTTCAGCAGTGTTTGACACAATGTTTTGGATTAAAAAATCTGTCTGCATTAAAACCACATGAATGGTTGCAAACAGAAAGTCAATGTCACTTAATGATGTAGATTCTTTAAATCATACTGAATTTAAGACTACTAAAATAAAAAAAGCTGTTCAGGCCAGAATATCTTATTTTTCTGAATGCAATCTGAAAAAAAACTTTCATTTGAGATTTTCTGCTGGATACCGATGCAGTGTTTTTTATCCTGACGTGCAATGTAACACTTGTTGCATTGTTTTGCATCAATGTAGTGAAGGCAGAGTTGAGGAAACTGAGGCTCATGTGGATTAACAAAACTGCAAGCATATAGAATCCTGTGTATTAAAAGAAAATGGCTGGATATAAGAGTGTAACATTGAGTTTACCATTGGGGGGATTGAGATCTCAACTTTTGAGCACATCAAATACTTAATTTCCTGCATTGTGGTGATTTTATCTGTTACAATTTGTGTCTTTTCAGCATTAATTGTGGTGCAAATATCCTATAGGAAATTATGATAGTTTTATTTATTTTTTGGTTGGGGGGTACGGGGTTGCACTGGCCAGTTTTGATTTAATTGCGGGTTGTAACCCCCCCCCCTAAATTACGCCTATGGCTTATAATCATGCACCTTTTTATAATCATGCAGCTTTTCCATTACAGAAGATTTGTTGTATCACAAAATTATTTTCATTATCAAACCAGGAGAGGGGGTATATCTGGGGTGCTCTGTAAAGTTTAATTTAAAAAAAAGGAAGCTTCCAGACTGGGGTTAAGTAAGAACACCACGCTCTTTGTGCATCTGTTGCTAGCATCAGCTGCCCCTACCGCTCCATCCATGCCTACTTATTCACTGTGCAATGCAGTTGTAGGGAGGAAGCCCTTAATTGAATCTCTCCTCATGTAAAATGGGGCTCAGGGTGAGGCGCAGCAAGGGTGGCCTTGCTTTGCACCCACTCTTATACATCTAATATAAAGAGCAAACAGAAACACACCGATGGGGAAAAGAAAAGCTCTCATTTTAGCTCACCCGTCAACATCTCTTGCTGTTGCTGTGAAACTACCCCATTTTGATCAATCTAATTCTGGATCCCTGTTCACATTGGCCAACATTTGCTGATAAAGATCATTTGAAGTCGCTTTCAGCATCAGTCTTTTTACAGCATCAAAAGCAAGTTTGAGCACAGTGAGATACTTCCTGCTTGTAGGGACTAATCCAATGTTACAGTAAAACAATGGATGAATATGGCAAACAGTGCTTCATAACACTAACATTGTCAATTGCTCTGCAGACTATATTTTAGCATCTCACTAATATGGACATCCTTTGGTTTATTGTTGGCAAAGAAGAAATCTAAAAAGCAAAAAGAAAGATTAAAGCTGAAAGTAATATTAAAGTATGTCTTGCTCACTGTTGTGAATTACAATGCACAAGGTAATACTATCAGCAAAGTTAAGAGAGAGAGTGTTGCAGCAAAACCTCAAATTCACATCATATAACTTTTCTTATTTCAAAGCAGAGTAGCTTCTTGTCACATGTAGGCTGAAAAATAATCCCAAGAAGTGGAACGCCTCATGATCACCCTATCCTTTCTAAATTACATCTAATCATTCTATTTGTTCTCAGATCTCTTTTTTTCTTATTTTTCTCTCTATATGATCAAACAAGGGTACAAAGGAAACTTTAGTACTGATTATTGCACCTTATTATGGCATGCATTTAGTATGTATCATTACAGTGCAACAGTTACGGAAAATCGCTATGTGTAATAGCAACTGCATCTTCCACAGGTTCTTTCTTTTCTTTTTTTACCGGGTAATTTGTATACCCATATTTCTGCAGCACCCTCCTTAACATCGCATCTGATTAATTTCTTTGTTCCAGAGCAAAAGCAATCTGCGGGTGTCACCCTGTTCTGTAACCTTGAGCTGGTGCTGCAGACCCTTCTGGACCACAACTCTTCATGTCAAAAACAAATTAAGCATAACATTTATGTAAACTCAAAAGTTAGTATACGTACTAAAGATGGTGCTGCCTAACCCTGTCTAATGAGTGAGCCATGCATGTTTACTCCTCTTGGTTCACATAAGCCATTCATATCATGATCTCAGCCTCTATTGAATGTTTAAGCTCCTTCAGTCTAAATGCTGTTTCACTATGTTCTGCTTCTTACTGTATGTGGCACTTACAAAGGATTTAAAGAATCAGTGTGAAGGATTTAAGGGATATATTAGCAGAAAGTTAACAATATAATTTTAACAACGTATAATTTCTTGGGGAATGTCATAATGAGGCCTTCATCCCTACATACTATAGGAAGCAGGTCCTCTTCAATGGAGTCGCAATGTTTCTACTGTAGCCCAGAATGGACAAACCCAACACTGGCTCTGAGGAGTGGCTTTGGTGTTTTTACGTTACCTGAAGGCCACCGTAGGTTCTACTACATGCTTGGAAATGGAGGGGTGGGGCAAGGGATTTTCAGTCAGTCACTGCTAGATGCCAATAAATCCCACAAAATAGTTCTTTATGAGAATTCGGGGCATTAACTTGTCTGATGAACAACATTCACAAGTGGTCGAACGAGTCATGAGCAGGAAAAGAAAACTCTTTTGACCGGAACTAAGACAAACCTAATGCAAAGTGAACATTCTTTTCACCAAATCATGATCGTTATGGTTGCCAATTTAGTGAGTTTTATTGGACTTTATCATTTTTATTGGCAATTTTTGGCCCACAAACTTGTACAATTTTGTAGTTTGTGGGAAACTTCACTCATTCCAACACCCGCCTAAGGGTCTGCATGCAGGTTGCTGTCCAGTATCATCTTCTGATGCACCAACAGTGTAACATAACCTTATCTGGGTTGTAATATTCCCTCTCTTCTAATATCTCTCCCGTCACCCCCTTAAAAACACATTATTATCAATAAAAAAAAAGGAGGAAGCTCTGCAATGTGATTTAAGAGTAAAGTCTCACCAGCGTGCAGCTCCTTTTGAACAGGTTGGCATTCATCAGGCTAAAACAACGTTGCCCTGTTAAGTTTCCTGAATGTAAACCTCACAAAAAAAGTAAGAGTGGTTAAGGATAAGAAGAGTTAATTGTTCTTGCATTAGGCCCAATGTCTTTGCTGGAGCCTTAATCAACTCTGTTTCTTTAATGTGTAAATTGCCATCAGCATGACAAAACAACTGTTAAATGGAAATACTGTAGCATTTCCC
Organism: Etheostoma cragini; assembly: GCF_013103735.1. Taxonomy (NCBI): domain Eukaryota; kingdom Metazoa; phylum Chordata; class Actinopteri; order Perciformes; family Percidae; genus Etheostoma; species Etheostoma cragini. Next base: position 10,769,923 of record NC_048426.1, read on the forward strand.
TGCCTGTACTGGTGTAGCTGCTGCAGTACTGTCTATACTGGTGCAGGTTGGCATCAGCATTTATGAATAGTTGCTGTATATATTTTCCCTGTGGGAGGTCCGTGAAGTTGTTATGATAATGTCACGCGAGTGCCATGATGGCCTACTTACAGTGTTTTCAGATACTGTAACAGTTCAGCAGTACCTCACACTGCATGCCCTCAGTCCTTAATTAAAATATTTACATTATCTGTGTGTCCGTGTATTTATGTAAGTGTGCACACTTGCATGTACAAACAGGAACCAAGAACATGTTATTCCTGGAAGTGTCACCCTGCAGTGTGATGCATCCAGGAAAGTTCATAAGTGTATGGATAATGTGACAAAACACATGTACGCAAAACAGCCAAATCATAGGTGATTTATTCCATTGCAAAGAAAACACACACACACACACAAACACTCTTTCTTGCTTTTTAGGACGAAGCATTAATAGTTTGGTTCGGGACCTTCTGTTTATAAATCAAGGCTATAAATAAACATTTTTCTGTGTCTTTCTCACTTTGAGATGGATATACAGCAGTTCACATGGGGCAATGAGGTGGGTGTCAGGACACAAAACCTTGCCTGTACATGTCATCACATAAAAGACTATCAGGTGTGAAATTAATCAATCAAAACTTTCTTTGATTAGTAATTGCAGCAACAAACAATACCATTGCAAATAAAATGATAAACGTGTTTGTTTTTTACTCACAGGTGAGTAAATGGTACAGTAATCCCAAACAACATCTGCACTGTACGGCTGTGTAATGTTTAACGGGTAGCCGTAAGACAAATGGATGTGTGCCCTAAAGGTTGAAACACGGAGAAGCTCAATACTCATTCAGCCATTTTGATTGGAAACAAATGTCTTAAATCATGGTGATCTGTTGTAAAGAGCTCACAGGTAGAGCAATAAAACAACAGTAACCAAGACCATAGGTCCACATGCATTACTGACATTGGTGCATTGTTAAGACATTAGGGTATTTAGCTCAAACAAGTCACAGCATCTGCTACAAATGGCGTGAAGCTCCAATTGCGAATTGATTTACAATCCCTCACAGGCAACATAAAAAACTCAATGTTTTTAAAGAAAAATCCCTAGTTAGTGTAGTTCTTCACCACTCATGCATACCAGAAGGCATTCCAAAGGATTTCCATACATAATACAATTGACTGTACCTTAAGTGCCTAATTCATAATCTGAGCGTTACAATTACATACACCAGAAATGAGAAGGTTGTGGTCAAATTAGCTTTGCATAAAACATAATAAGAGCTGTGCAGCATTAAGCACAGCTAAAATGGCAGCAACACATTGCACTTTAACGCAGAGGAAGGGTGTAATTTACCTTTTGAGGAGTTGATAAGCAGTGAAATTGAAACTAGTCAATTTGTGTCTAATGATCAGATGCATATGACACAAATTATCTTTGAGACTGAAGTACAATAACTGAGTTCTAAAAGGAAGGGTGTCAGATAATCCAGTATACTAAGATGCTGTATAGTTACAGTCAGATTGTTTGAGGGGTGTGGCTACATACTTGCCTTAGGGAAACAATATTTCTTGGGGAGTGAAGGTACATTATGTGCGATATAACCTCAGCTCTGTTGCAGATTGAACAAGAGGTGAGGGAAAGAAGGAGACATAGGCCTGTCTGAGCGTTGCCATTAGTTTCAGGACAGCTTCCTTTGAACAAACCCAAGGACAGACTCAAAGAGTAGGGCCCAGTGCAACAGATCAAATCAAAAGCAGGTTTTGCTTTTGGTGTAATTATGGAGGCATTGTTTGAAGTCACTAGGGTTTCACGGTCAAGGTGAAAACTGACATAAACTGTGGAAAAGTTGCACCAGAAACTATGTTGTCTAAAATTGGACAACAATCTAAAAAACAACAACCTTTTAAAATGATATCTGATTCATTTGTGTTCAAACCAACAAGAAATCTTGTTCTTCCCTCTTTGTGTTTGTACTCACATGGGTAATTTTACTGAAAATTCACCCGGGGATGACATCTCCTGGCAAAGCTGTAGTGAAGATTTAAAACATAATCATACAGTTGTATTAGTCTATGTTTGGCATGATAATGATTTCCAAAAATGCACAATGATGTCAATACAGAACTTCAGTTGTGGTGATCCATCTCCGCTTCTTCCTTGATAGTGTGTAATCAGCTGCTGCCAATCAACAATTTGCCAGCTTTCACAAAAACAGAGCAGCAGCAACACTGTTGAACTCACATAATTTCCACCTGTGTTTTCTTTTGATTAAAAGAACTGCTCATGGGCTGATTTCAGATTTACATTTTATTTGTGCTTCAATGGCAAAAATTTCCCCATGGAGCTTATCTTTAAAATATGATCAGGTCTCAGTCAGTATCAACGTTTTACCTCAAATCATAGCTCAGTTCAACCAAATTTCCCCACTGGGGATCAATAAAGGTGTATCTTATCAATACATATGTGGATGAAGCTGCTTTGAAATTATCTCAAGAGGAGTGAAGAATAGATTATTTATATGAGGTATAAATAATTCATATCTGCTGAATATGAGAGACACACTTCGATATGAAGTATCATGTTGTTGGGGGGGGGGGGGGTAGATCTGTCAGGGAAAGACGTTATTACTTCATACTTGGCTGTTACAGTCCATTAAATGTCCCTTTCATTTTCCCCAGGAATTCTTTCAGTATGCAATCATGATCATTTCAGGTGCAAAACAGCTGGGAGATGATCGTTTTTTACCAATCTAATCAGTAACTGGCATTTCAGTAATCCTTTAGCTCTCAGTTTTAGCACGGCACATCCGTGGTTTGCAATGATGATGGCGGCAGATTTACCCCTCAAAAAGGATATTTTTATTATGGCTGTTTGATTTCAGACAATTGACAATTTAAAAACTGCTTATTCTAGTCTGCAGGCTATAATGACAACCGATACTGACAGATTTTATAAGATATCACTACGTGGCAAATTAATCTTAATGAGTTGGCTAAAAACAATGACAGTGACTGTTTAAATGCATATAATTTTCAGTTTTTTCTAAAACAATATTCCGGGACAAATTGTTGGCTAGACGGTTTGTGTTACAAAAAAACTAGAAATGTACAAAGCTTACACTAAACCATAAACAGGCAAGAGGAGTAACTGTGGTAAAAGCCCTGATTGAGACACATATTCTGAATGCATTGTATACAGGTCCAAATAACTTTATTCAAAAATATAATTTTTTACATGAGATATTATTCAAGACATGACCTGTATTACATTTGAATTATTGTCATATCCAAAATAATAATGGAATATTAGTGTGCATGTAAACACAGTCACTGTCTCAGACTGACTTTTTAATGTTTCCAGTTGACTCTTTTTAAAATGAGAACCCTGTAAAAGGTTTGTAAATATGCACATGTTGGCTACATCCATGATAAAAGATTGAGGTTAAAGCTAACTTCAGGATGTAACCAAATCCAACAGAGTGCAGGACAGAGCCGCTAATAATCTGTAACCCCACAAAATAATATGGAATGAAAAGCCCTCTTGCATTTTAGTTTTTAGACAGGAAAATCAATAAATAATAAGAAAACACAAACCACACCTTATTATATACTGAGTTTTGTTCTCATACTGTTTCAACATTCAGAGAAATCCAAAGCTTGACAGGCCTGCAGTCCCTAGTTACAGTTGCTAAGTTATGATTGGACAATTGCTGTTTAGGGAGAGGGTATCAGATCCACAAATAGAGGCCTGCAGCTTAGTCAATTGTTCCCAATGAGAGCATTAAGATACCTCACTTTACCAGGAAGAGACTAAACTTGAGGCTGCTGATTCAACCCGACCACCTGCAGCTGCACCCCACTGTCAGCAACGGCTAGAATACATAAACCGTTGTTTTGGAGGATGATCTAAAAATCAGTCATCCAAAGCAAACCTTCAACCGAAATGCAGAACATTGTGTTTTTTGTTCTGAATGCACGCCTCCAGTGTATTCTATGTTCTTTCTCTACATGTAGTACATCCATCAAGTAAAGAAAAACCATGAAGTGGCCCTGCTATGAAAAGCAGGGTTACATCACTTTAATGCTTTTGGTACATTTCCTCAATAGAAAGTGTACTTTTTAATGTTGCATACTGGCCCTTCACAGCCTTTGAATGTCTTTGAATGCTCTTGCTGGCGCTGTGAAGTCACACATTAATATTGTACAGACAAACACACAAAAGTAAGTTGAACTCACTGTGGAATGCAAACTCATTATTGTGCATTATTCTGCCAACTTTAGTTTGATTCATCTGAACGATAATAGAATAGATAAAAAGAGACAAAATGTGCAGGTAAAGAAAACAAACTAAGAACAACACTACTCATAAGTGGAAGAAGTCTAGACATTTTTCACTATCTCAAGACTATTGCTTTTATATAAAACCAATTGCTGAAAAAAGAAACACCAGAGGGAAAATGAACTGAAAAGATGAGAGATGAAAAGGCTGTTGTGCCATTATTACACACTTCCAATGAGCTTCCACTATAGAGACCAGGAGATTTATACTTTAAAAGGGGACAGTCTGGGCATGGAGAACACACAGTGGGATAATATGATTACGTAATTGAATATTTTATGCAATTGAGAACAAAGATGGTCTCGATATAGGCCTTGCGGTGACTGCTGTTTAATAAGAAAATAATCTCATCTGTGAACTATTCAACTTGCATTTCCATATCCAGCTTCATATCAGGGGGTAGTGGTGCACCAACAATTCTTCTAGCTACGTCTCTAGACAGTCTTTCTCCTATCATATGTCACTTAATTTGATCCAATCTTTTTATTTGGACCTTTATGATCAAAGTAGCTTTTGCAAGTATTCTAAAAACTACAAATAAATAAAAAATCATCTCCTTAGTGTATTGACTTTCTGGCACTTGTTGTATCATTTGGCACCAAAGTAAACCAAAAGTGTATCTGCCAGTCCTGTCTGTTCCTAGGCTGTGGGTAAATGCAGATTGCTTTGTTTTTGTGGAGGCTGTTAACCGCCTCCTCGATCCTCATCATTTCACTCTCATCTGTCCTTTCTAACATGAGCAGAGATTGACAACCTTGTCAGGTAGAATGACTCAGAGCCACAGCTTCACTGAATAAATAATTGAGTTATGAGAACTGCTGGTGGCCTGTCATGAAAAGACAAAACGTATAAAGTAAGACTATGAATACAGACCTGAAAACAATGTCTGATTTAAGAGGTAACTATCCAGCTATGTAGGAAATGGAAGGGAAATTCACATAGGGTGCTATGTTGGGGTCAAATGTTGCCACAATAGCATTTTTTTTTTTTGAAAGGTACACTCTACATCCATGCATGTGTGTACATGCAAAAATTAGTAAAAGGCCAAATCCAGTGGGTCAGTCTGTACTGGTTAGACAGAGCCTTTAAGGTGTTTGGTGCCATATATGTCAGCTGAAGCAAGTGTCAGACTGGCCTGATGCCCAGGATGGCTCTGGAGCCTGTCTACAACACATCAAACTTGACCTTAACATCAGTTAGTGGCCAGCACACACACTAGTGTACACGTGTGATTAACAATCACAGTAGTTGGTCTTGAGAAATAAATGTAGCCTATAAAGTGAGTGTAAGTTAAAAATAAATCTTAATATCTATTCTTGAGGAGCCGAGGGAAGTTATCTGAAACATTTCTCAATCCAGTCTATTTGAAAAGATTAAAAAAACAAAAGTGCCTCATTGCCCTCAGCTTAGTATTCAAAAGCTTCACCGCGATTGTCGCCTAATAATCCCTGTTTTAAAATGCTTGAGGATGCCACCACTTTCAGCCTAATGAAGTGTGCCTTTTCATTTCAAACCAGTGAGGCATTGCTGCCAAATGCAAATCACTCGCCAAACACAAAAGCCCACACATTGTTCCGCAGAGAGCTATTTAGCATGTTTCTGCGATAGCCTACAAAATCTTTTTCACAAAAAGAAGAGATACAATTACAGCAAAAACAATGGCCAATTATGTTACCAGTCTGAACTGATATTCATTCATCCGATGCATGTTGTTGTCTTGGAGGATGTGTTTTTGCTAAAGGCTGAGATCCTTTTTTTTTTCGGGAAATTAAATTCCGAACGTTATATACCACTAATGAGTTGAATGTGTTAACTGCAGCAATGATGACCAGTGCATCCTCCAAACTAGTCATTCGTCATCCCCTGGGGAGAAAATCTTAGAGTTGGACTTCTTTAAAAACTTTCTGTCTTTAGAAGAGTACAGTTATGGCAGCATCTGTCATCTTTTAGAGACGAATTGATGACGAAGGTCTAATGATTTGCAGCCGACCGAGCTAGACTGAGATGGATGGGCAAAAAATCATTCACTGTAAAGTCAATCTTCAAAACTCCAGGGACGTTTGCCTGACTTCATTCACAGTCCCCATTACTGAGTAAATCACGGCACTTTAATGAATTTCAGTAAATAGGTCAAATTAGCCATTGGCTTTCTTATAGGACTGCATTCTTGAGGAAAAAGAATATGGACGCCTGAGGAAAAAGGTGACCTGGAAAGGCAGCAGGAAATAAGTATATGATGTGGGGTAATGGGGGGGGGACTGGTTATGAAAGCTTGCACAAAATTTTCCATCATCTTCCACAATAACTCTGAACATTGTTATGCCACCAGTGGTTGGTTTCAGTTGGACATTTTGTCAGATCTGAGACCAAACAAACATTAGCAAGAATGTTTTATCTGTTTATCTGCAAATGGCCTTATTGGAGCATTATCTGCTGGAACAACTGTTAATTTTAGATGTTTAGTAATTTCTAAATTTGCAGAAGTAGTATTTTCTGCTAAGGTAGCCATTAAACTAGCTGTCTGAGAATATAATTCTAAAGAACTGTTTATTTCCTGTTGAGTTAACTGCATTTAACACTTTCTGTCTTTACTCTTATGGACTCAGATGTTGATGTGTAGAGCCGTTACCGTAATTTGATTATTCAGTTGTCAATCAACAAAAAATGTAGGCCACAAAACTTTGATAATCAAATATACGCCATTTCTTTGTTATTTCAATCATTTTTTAAGCACAAATGCCATACATTTTCTGTGACCAACTTATCCCAAGTTAAAACTTTCTGAGTTGTTATTTTTTTAAGCAGGGATTGAAACCAGAAACAGCCCTGCTTAAAACCAAGAGCCCCCCTCCCATGCTGAAAATCAAAGCTAACGCTGATGTGCCAAAAGCTGCAGTTCCTCAAATGGCCCCTTGAAGCTGCCTCCATAAGGGAGTCAATACAGACTCCTATGTTAAAATGCCCAACTGTACATCAGAATTAAACATGTTTCCCCATTCATGACAATTCTACAGTGAGTGCATTTTTTATAACTTAACCTTTTAAATAATAAGCTATGCATTATTAAGGGTGTGCCGCTTTGAGTGACAGGTGGCTGCCGTCACAGTAGGTCTATGGTTAGAAGAGAGCAAGGCATTGGTGGGGACATTCTGTTTGGTCTCCATTTGCAAGTACTTTCACAATTTAATTTATAGACTAAATAATTGATCAACTGATCAAGGATATAATGGGTAGATGACAGTGGTTTGGCTCCTTCACTGTGCTGCTGTCAGTTGCTGTAAATATGGTTCCTGTGCAATGCTATAGCAAATATTCTAGAAACACAAGCGTGCATTAAGTCATAGACTACATTGTATTTCCAGTGTAACGTGAATTATAACAGAATTTTGGATTACTTCACTCACTAAAAGTTTGCACAATGACCGAGCGATTAATAAAGCCATGTCTCCACTGTTATTACTGTGCCTCTCTTTCTATCATATTGAACACAAAATGTATTCTTGGATTAGCCTGGTCCTACCAGACTCAGAATCTTCTTGATTTCAACCAGTTGGGAGCAGCAGGCTTAGTCTGGCCATCAGAACAGCCATTGGTAGAAACGACAATGCTCTTAATCCAGTTAACAGCAGATGCAAAGAAAATGGCAAAGCAGATGGCACCAGACAAACCATGTAAGCAGCCAGACACAGAGATGAGGAGGGATGAATAGCATGCCGTATCAGCTCCTAATGGAAAAACACACCTAAAACACAGATGCTTAATATCACAATATGAATAACTCATGTTCCATTTGAAATCCAATGTATTGACATGCAAAGCACATGAAGACAATATGCCACGAGGTCTTGGTCCAATCTAACTGGTACTATTTTACAAGAAATAAGTTTTAATGATATTTTTTGGTCACACACAATTCTGACACACAATCACAGAAAGGAACAGCATGTCCAAGTTCGACTTAACCAAAGAAACTATAACACACTAAAAACCTAATAAACTTTTACAGGATAACTATATGAACTAGGCTACTAAAAGAGGCTACTCAAATAATAGTACCATACAGTAAGGAGGGAATATGTAGCCTAGTTAGTCCAATTAGTAATAGTATGGAAATATATATTAATTTTAAGTGAACTACTGTTACTTCTATCTTCTATCTGTTACATATCTTAATTAGTAGTGTTTAGATGTAAATGTAAAATTGCCAAAACGCCTGATAATGCATTAAACCTGTTGACCGGCCACGCCCATGAAATCGATAGACAGATATAATAAAAAGTTCGGACGAGCCAACCATCTTTGGGCTAATTGGAGGAAAGATGTCTCACCTGCGCAGTCATGAACGACAGGTCCATTCTGTTGCTCCGTTCAAGCCAAGGCACTCAATGAAAGATGCAAAAGTGCGTAGATTTTTCTCTTATTCCCCGAATCAGCATTTGCCTTCTTTTGATTTTTAAACTCGGCATCCACAGTGCTCTGTAAGTTGGCGGACTTCACGTGAGGAGCATGTCGAAGATGAACATCCAAAAAAAGGAGGAGGAGAAAGGAGGAGGAGAAATGAAGGGATGTGACAAAAAATCAGGAAGAGAAGCTGAGCAGACGGAGAAATGAAGAGATGTGGATGCGAGAGACAGCGGGAGTGGGGGGGTTTGAGGAGGAGGACCGTCACATGTAACGAAGGAGGCGCAAGTCCTCTCTCTCT
>NC_048426.1:10779162-10783348 GCF_013103735.1 Etheostoma cragini
TATATATATGAATAATATGAGACTAAATACATACAATTGATTGAGTAAACTAAAATAAATACATTTAAGATATAAAAATCTAAATATCAATCGATTTACAGTAAAATCTCTAGGGTCAAATGTAAGAAAGAAAACCACAGAGAGAAGCAAACAAACAACAAAACGTGAAAAAAAACACGAAGCCGAGGACTGTGGGAAGGCAGAGTAAACTGAGGGGAGATGAACTCCAGATATCACGTGATGTTGTGCTGGTTGTGTCTCAGGCTGTGACATGCACTCATATGTCTTGCTGCTTCTACAACGCTCCCACTGTTTAATCCAAGTAGATGTTGCATTTCTGTCTTGTCAGAGAGTTTATCAAAATCTGTGAGTTTACATTTAATTTTGGTAAAGAGCTGAGTTCTGAGGTCAGTGGATCAAGAATATGAAGGTAAATATGGTGCAAAATGTGAGAGTGCGTAGATGCAATGTGAGCACCTGTAGACTATGATTTGAGAGCTTGTTGAAAAAATCTGTACTCGTAGAAGTGATGTGAGCACTTAGAATATGATTTGAGAACTTGTGGAAAAAGTATGTACTCGTAGATGCGATCTGACCACAAAGAATCTTTACTCTTTTCACTTGAGTCACTTTTCCAGTACAACCCCAACTCACAGCTTCTCATATCCGATGCAGCCTCACAAGTTTTGTCTATTGTATCCCAAAGTGACGAATCTGCGCACCTTGACTTTTGCTACTACTGTTGCCCTGTATGCACCTGTCTTTGTGGACAGAGCTGACACAGCCTGTCTTTTTGAGACAGCCAGGTCTGTCTGTGGCAGCCGGTTTCCAAAGCCAGACTGTGTTCACTCAACCTTTACCTGCTCAGAATCTTTCTGAGTCTATGCTCACGCATGAAATGGTAAGTACTCAGCTACTGTGTACTCTCGGTTCAGGGCTATAGGTAACAATCCATTCTGCTTTGACGTGTAGTGTCTTTCCAATAGGTCATGTATTTTTGTTTTTGTCTGCAGATGATTTGGTTGGGTCTCTCGCTCTCTCTTTTTGATTTTTGTTTGTCTAAAATCATTTTTCAGCTACTAGTCGTTTTTTCTAAAACAGTTGTTCTGCTTTATCTTCTTATTGAGATGTAGCCTAAGCCTTCTGTACACTACAGTACATGCTGTGTACATTCATGTGTGGCACATACAGTATACACCCCCGCCCAGTAGGCTAGCCTGTTTTTCATCTTGTGGGCCTAGTTCCCAGTTTTTTCCATGTATTTTTATTACATTCAAGTCGCAGAGCATTGTTTTTCTGTTTTACATTTTTGTTTTCAGAAGTACCTGTACTGGAAATGACATACGACCGTGCTTGTTTAGTATGACACAGTAAACATATTTTGGAAATAGATTTTTGTTGAATGAAAATCTAACATCAGTTTATAACTTTAAAAACTGATTATCATTTCTGGCTTCCATTTTTGCATAGGCAACATGCATTTCCTTTTTTGTTTACTTTTTCATTGCCAAATTATTAATAAATCACAAGATGCATTCCAAACTTCTGTATGGACAATACATTGCTTCTGCTTGCGTAAAATCCATTGCTATGGTGCATTATTGACCTTTTGATGTAAAGTTTTTTTTTTTTTCTAGCAGATAAACTGACTTTGACTTTACCCCATCACCCAACCTCAGTTACAGACCTCAACATATGCAATGTATAACGTGCAGATATAAACCTAGTTGTGTCTATAAAATCAACCAGGAACAAACAGGTGTGTGATTGTAATGTTCGCAGGTAAATTTAATCTGTAGATGAACAGATGTCAAAGCTGCGAGCGTGTGCACTTCCCGACGCTCGGAAATATGTGACCTAAAACTAATGACACATTCTTGAATTAACTAGACCTGCAGAACAAAGGATCCTGCTATTATTCATTGGAGTGTCTTTTCAAAAAGCCAATTATCAAGCTCTAGTAACAGTAAGAGGAGTGATTCAATTAATGATGACCCAGCTTTCACTGTGAATACTAAAATGGATTCCTTAGTGGAGCAACACTATACATACTGTAAACCACATACAAAGCTGTTTAATCAAAGAGCCGGTCACATATGGAGCTAGATTTGTTTCTTTTTTACATGTGAGAAATGATCTGAGAGAAAAAAGTTTGAGTAAAAATGTTTTCATACCAAAAGCAAAAAGAATCTCACTCAGAATACTTTTTTAAACTCTCAAATATATATTTTTTGTGAAAATCAGTGTGAAAAAAAATTCTCTCAAAAAAATGTTTCTTTCAAAATGATTTTCTTCTTGCTCTCAAGACCCCAGTCTTTGCTCTCAATTCAAGTTTTTGCTCTTGTCTCAGGGGTTTTTGTGAAAATAGTGTCATGGGCGGGGCCGCGGTCCTATTGGTCAGTTGGATGAGCACCGTCTTGTCTTGGGAGTCCATCTGAATTATTACACCACTGTCACTATCATAGATAGATAACCAATAGCCAGCCAACTTCTAAATGAATACCTTTTAATAATCGAAACACTTTTTAAGAGTCAAACTGAAACTGGCGGTGAGCTCCAGGTCCTGCAGCCGCAGACGGTCCGCCATCAGTGGGGCTCGGCCAGCGTGGAAACATGATCAACCTGATCGGATCTCCAGTGGGACAATGGAGAGCTCCAGACCCTGAAGTAACGGCACAACCCCCCCTGGAGCCTACCGCCAGCGTGGGTGGAATATCAAGCTAAAAAAAAAATCTCTGCTCAATCATTGCTCTAAAACAAACCCAAAGTTATTTTCTCTTTCAAAAATGAATTAATGTGCTTTTTGTAAGATAAACATCAACATTTGGCAACCTTTTTTTTTTTAGAGGATTGTCATTAGGGGCGAAATACTGATGTGTCCTCATCTTAACATCCTTAGCTCGATCCCATGTTGTGTTTTTTTTGCCATAACCTCTGCCACGGAGGTGATAAAGCAGATTTCCTATATTAGCAGTTAAGATTCCATCCTCCTGGCTGCTTTTTTGCCGAGCGGGCATACACAACATCCAAGCCAATCACTTCACTCCAGTTTCTTATTTACTTCTCTATTAGCTTTATGTGTTATTTAGAACGTACATAAATAGCATTACATTGCATTGTATATTTTTTATGGATCAGTAAATTTTATGATCTTACATTGTGGGTAATTCCTCAGTTTTATTTTTTCATTTTTAAATTAAAACACAAAATGGTATTGAACTAAGATCTGTTAAAAAAATTCTTTACCACCATTTAAAATCATGCATGGTATGACCTCATCAAACATACCGCTGTGTTGTAGCTTCTCACAGAGATTAAACACAATCCAATAGGGAAAGGTTGAGTTCTTCAAAAACAAGGATGGATCTTCTTTTCACAAACGGGATCAACAGACAATTTATTTTATGTTCTACCAGAGTGTGGCATACTTTATATCAGGTTTTGTGGACTGTCTACATTTCTGCCAAAAGCCCAGACTGGGTAGACCCCGCCCAGTCTGCTGGCGATTGGATTTCGTCCTGCAGCTCGGTGTGGAAGCCTGCACGTTTAATTCTCCTGCTTTAGTTCTCAATTTTGGGGGATCCAATCACAAACTGTCTTATCTACCTGGTGCGCTATTGTCGGCTTTAACACGACGACAATAGAGAAGCAACCAAGCAACTTCTTATTTACATTCAACACAGCAGCCAGAATACCAAAAGCAGCAAGTTGTGTAAAATCAGATTGAATTGAATCTCATGGATAACAACGTTTATTATTCTTTTTATTGGAAGAACCGATTGGCATGTCGATTTATTATGGCTGTTAAAGGGCTTGAACGATTTCCACATTGGGCTGGGTTTCAGAAGCTGCAGCAGAGAGATACATTTCAGAGAGTTGTCATTGTGCACAGTCACAATGATGGGAAAACACTTTGATAAACCGTGCTTTGATAAAGAGACATGTAGATTTCAGCAGAGGAAGAATTTGAATGTTGAATTTTCCAGCAATATTGTGTCACTTTGCAGATTTCTTAAAACGGTAGAACTCTTTGCCTTGAGTGACTCAGTGATTAAGTCAGCAAAGCAGTGCATATCCTCATTAGCCGTTGATGGTTTCAATTCAATTTTTTTCAATTTTATTTATAGTATCAATTCATAACAAGAGTTATCTCAAGACACTTTACAGATAGACCACACTCCATAAT
>NC_048426.1:10783448-10911229 GCF_013103735.1 Etheostoma cragini
AGTTATAATTTTATCATTAAAGAACCTCATAAAGTCGTTACTGCTAAGAACTATAGGAATACTTGGCTCAGTAGAGCTTTAAGGTTTAAGGTTAGAGGTTTAATTTATTAGTAGCAGAAATATCTTGAGATTCAGTCCACTGGCACAATTAGTCATACAAATTAGACTGTTTAATGATCCAATACTGTTGTACTGCTTGGTGGAGTTAGTGATGTTTTTTTTTTTTTAAATCATTACCTGAACACCGATCATTGTACGAAATGAAATCACACGAGGCAGCGTCTTTTCTTTTAACCTTTTATTCATTATACTATGACTTTATTCTCATGATACCATGACTTGTTTCTCATAATATTACAATTTTATTCTTAAGATGCTTTATTTTTTCTAAATACTGCGGCTATGTCTTGTAAAATTTTATTCCGAAAACACGATTTGGATCCTTCTTGTGTAATTCATGGTATTCTTTAAACCTTAAAAAGTATACATTTTTAAACCCTGTATGTCAATCCACTGTCTTTAAGGTGAAGTCTGGTAAACTGATTTTTTAATTTACATAGCCTTCTGTACAGTAACATGGTAAAACACAAAAAACTGTGCATTTTGAGGAGAAGAAATCACATTTGTGTTAATGTTGTCTGGTCATCGCTGCAAACTGTAGCTACCAACAAAAACAAGGCTTCAAAAACAGCATCATAGCCACACTAGATGCTCCATCACCTTTTGATGTGCTTTGACTGCAAGAACATTGCAGCTACAGTAACATTCAGTTTAGTCTGATGTTTATCTTTATGGTTCTACTTTGTATTAAGCCCCGTTTGTTCTGCAACCTATTTCATTTTGTGGACATGCCACTGGGCATTCACTGGCCCTGATTCACAGCAGTATAATCTCAGTAAAAAAGATTATTAACAAGCATCAAACTGTGTCTTGTCATGTTACAATATTCCAGGTTGATGGTAATGAGTTGGAATAATGTCATGCCACCTACTAGGCTGGCCTGCTCAACATTTATGAATGCCTGTGGTGTGACTGATGTGGTCTGTCACCCAGGCCTACATTGCCCAGAATGTGCACGCTTGTATTTGTGTGATTTTATGTATTTTTATAAATACTGTGTGTGTGTGTGTGTGTGTGTGTGTGTGTGTGTGTGTGTGTGTGTGTGTGTGTGTGTGTGTACTTGTGGATTCATGGAAGATCAGTCATGTGCTTTGATTAGTCCAAAATATCCGGAATCATCAGGGACTTTAGTTGTAATTTTGGATGTGACATCTGGGTGTCAGAACCTATGAATAGCATTAGTACGGTTGAAAATCCAAAAGAAACATATCAAGCATCAAATAGGGGGATTTTGAGCCACAACCATAAGGGAAACAATATGTTTTGAGAACCACACATTACACACACGCACACACGCACACACACCGGTTTATTATTTGTCAAAGAGAAAAAATGTGATTCATGCTCTTCCTCCCACGCTTCTACACACAAACACATGTGTCACACACACTTTTCATGTGCTGTGTGAGCTCTTTTCTCCTGCACTCACCATACAGTATGTCTTAGTTTGCCTCTCCTCAACTGATGTACAGCCAACAAGGCAGGTGATTCATAATTAATGCTCAGCTGAATATATTAAAATTCATTATGGGTTTGACCATGCAACATAGGAATGCAGTATTAACATTGCCTTACACAACATGTTTCTCTACACATTTCTCACATTAGCTGCCTGCGAATTCATATTTTAGAGATTTAGTCAAGTTTCAGTCTAGTGGCATTTTTAGACCCTTTTTAGGGGGGCTCAAGCTTAGATTTCATCTCAGCCCCCCTAAAAATCACAAATTAATTTCATTTTAAAATCAATATTATATCTAACTTAACGTTAGTTTGTGTACTTGTCTGTTAGTGACAATAAGTAAAAAATTAAAGGTTAAAAAAAACTGGTTTAATATACTGTGTCACTGTCGCCAATGTTATTCACTCGTAACCCAGTCAAGGAATGTTTTATTTTTGATTTGTTTATTTTTTATACCTCATTTCATTTGCTTTTGGTAGTCCATAAAGGGACTTTTCACATGTTTAATATTTTGCACTCATCCTCTGTTATAATTATAAATACATATATTCATTGTTATTCAGTGAAATTACCAATTTTATTACAGTTTTGCAAGGCACTGTATCCGTGTCACAATTTTTCATTAAAGGTTTGATCCTAGAATCCCTTCTGTTTCAGTGTTCCACTTGAAACTAATGGCTTATGAGGTGTTGTTTTTTACTTGTACCTTATGTGACCAGAGTCATTTATCATCAGCTTACCTTTTATGTGTTTTTCCACTTGGCCAAGTCCGTTTGATTTTCATCAACCAACAGTACGAATGATGAAGCCTCTCTGTACAACAGCGCACCACATGTGCTCTTTCTAAATTAATGCATCTCAACCATAACACATTCCAAAATTGCATTGGCTTCTCTGGCTTTGTTTTCCTGACAGCGGCTGTAGCTGCACTGCAGTCAGATGTGATAAAGCACATTTCTCATTGCCCACAGGTGAAAGAGTAGCTTGTATTTGTGTTTGCATTATGCACTCATGCATATGGGTCTATACTGTACATAACCATAAGGCAGAGCATATTTCTACAGTATTTATCGTGCTTGTGTATGTTACCTAATTGACATGATTATACCTTTTTTGCAATATCCATTCTGTCCATCACGAAAAGAGGCCAGAGGAAAAAGTGAGTTCCCAAGGTAACAAAAAAGCTTAAGTAGAAATGTTTAAACAGGATGAGGCTAGTGTTATCCCAGACTTGTGTTGACACCAAAAAATCCAGTTTTTTAAAGAACAGAAGAAATCATGCTTTGATTCTTTCCTCTAAACTGTTTGACTTCTCCATCCACTCATCAGATAACCCAAAGAGTGGAGCACCCTATTTTTTAGCAAAAGGAGTAATTCTCTTTTTTTGGTTTTGGTATTTTCATGTTTGTATACTGCAACTATCCTGACTTAATATATATCTAAAGGTAGTTTTCAAGGTTGCATGTAGAGTCCTAAGGGAGCTGACACATTGTGTCGTTTTCCACTTTCAAAGAAAATGAATCTACGTAACACCATGAGCCAAGCGCCTTGTGTACCACTGCTGCTTTGTTGTGCTTTAATGCTACCTAGCAACTCCTCAGACACGTATAAGATTACCAATTACCTAAAAAGACCCAACTGCCAACCTCAACCTGATGAGACCAGGACAGTTTCCCGCCTCTTTACTTAAAGGATTCCCAAACATAATCATCTTACTTTCAACATGTACTTTATTTGTGACCAGAATATCTTTACTTCTTTATAACAAAAACACCTTTTTAAATTGTATTTTAAATGTTTTCGGTCATCCAAAGCAACCAATTAATTACAATATACAATTGGGGTGTGGGTGTGTGTGTGTGTGTGTGTGTGTGTGTGTGTGTGAGAGAGAGAGAGATGGAGGAGAAATCAGCACAGTGGTCTGACCCTTGTCCATTCAACCTTCAGTTCTCATTGCATCAGTCCTGCCAGAAACATGCTTTTTCTGCAGCAACAACATTGATGTCCCATGTACAAAAAACCCTTTTAGCTTTTAATCTGCAGGAAATGTGGGCTGTGTAACACATAAACTACAATTCTACTTATATATAGCTCTTACATATATGTACTGTTTGTGTGTGTGTGTGTGTGTGTGTGTGTATAACTATACAAAGAGCAGAATACCATCTATTTCAACAGTAAGTAATGTAAAAGGGTTTGGAGCATTTACGGAAATCTAATTATTTTCTCCTACTAATTTCTAGAAAAAAGGGTTCAGCTGAGTAGAGTGAAAGTGCTCAGCCCTTTAAACTAAAAGCCTTCATTATTACAGTTTGGCTTCTAATCTGTCCGTCTGTTCTTTTTCTGTAACATCTGAGCAGTATTAATGATATTTACTTAAATATGATGATCATATCTTTTATCCCAGATTCAGCCTGTATTCACCCTACAGCAGGTGAGTGATAAAAGCAGGGAGAGAATGATTTGACAGTCTGATACTGGGGGTCTGATAAGTTGTAAAACCCTGGGGGGATAGGTACACACAAAAGTGCTACCACGTGCTTGAACTGTCACCATTGCTTTATCATAAAAGACCTGAAGATGTCAAGCGCAGTTAAGAGTCAAGCACAGAGAGAGAGAGAGAGTGAGAGAGAGAGATAAGATTTTTTTTATCCCGACAATGGGAAATCAGTGTTACAGCAGCAAAATATCAGACACACAGCACATATACAGAATATACATAAAATAAAGGTACACAATATACTGTACAGGAAATAACAAATAGGATAGAATACAAGAACGTATTTGTTTTTTTATTACAATAAAAAAACAACCAACTACTTAAATAGTATTAATACAGATGTAAGTAAACCTATATTTGTGCATGTTGTATTTAGTGCAGGTGTGATGTATAGGTGTATCAATACTTGTTGTCATGACTAAAAAGCCTTTGGGTATCCTATATATCATAAACAAATAGTGTACAGTGTAAGAGGAAACAGCCTCAGGCAAACATATCACTTCTCACTTTACAGTAAAGCTTTCCACTCATGTACAGTATGTTGTATTCATAGCTCAGGTATGACTGCTTTAGGCACAGTGACTCAGTGGATGGAGAGAGAAAGCCTGCTCTGTTTTCTCTACATCTGGGTGGGTTTCCTTTTGGTTGCTTTTGTTTAGGACACATCAAATGATTATTAACTTGGGTCAGGAACAAAGGCTGTTTCAAACTCTTTTTTTCCGATCTCCCATCCCTAGGTGTGTCCAGTTCTTTTTGTTCCTCCTGACCTCTGTTACTTTCATTAAGCCTCACTACCACACCTGCCAGCACATCATCAAATCCCACCCTCAATTCATCCCATCATGCTCAACACAACTACAGATCTTTATTCACTACCCTTGCCAAATAAAATAATACACTAATGTGCCCACTTAAATGCTGTGGTCTTTGTTAGTGGAAAGAAGAATCAAAGAATTGAACAATTGTAGCACTGTAGTTGTCAGCCAGGATGTTGTGCCTCCTCCTCCTTAATTGTTACATTTTTTTTTTATTTAGCTTTTAGTGTGACTTACCACAAATGTTGGCTAATGATCAATATTTATTTTCAAAATATATCACACAACATGCCATGTCTTCCTTGTAATCCATTTATCTTCCTAGTGCCATTCAAGTAATATCTGCTTCTTTTTCCCCTAGAGCAATATTTAATATAACCTCAAAAGTATCTACTTCCATTTAATGCAAGGCTTATGACATCTAAACCTTGGGGAAACCATCTGAGACCGCTTCATTTTACTTTTTGGTCTGGCTGTCTTCCCACATCCTCCATGTACTTTCACCCATCCTAAATAAATGGAAATTAACTGTCTCTTCAAAATCTACTTCAATAATCACCTCATTAATTTTTGGGTATGTGTGTCTGGGATATATTTATCTTAGCCCGAGGCTCAACTCACCCCTGTCCTCCACTTTAAATAAAATTGACTTTCAACTATCCTCTAGCCATGTTTGGGCTTTTTCTTGCAGTGATTGATTTGTCCTTTGTGGTAGTGCATTCAAACTAAAGTGGACAGAAACAAGGTTTGGTTGCATGGACAGACACACAAACAATGTATAGTGTACAGTGTCTGCACATACAGTCTCTCATGCCTAAATGTCACAGCAAACAGACACTTTGCTTGGCCACACCCCCACACTTTGCTGCAGTGTGTGAAAATTTGCGAATGTGTTTTAGCAGCAAATGCCGAGAAAACCGTCCTGACTTTAACGGCATTCCCTCCCTCTGTGGGTGTTAGTACGTGGGTATGAATGAAATGAGACCAACATTAAACAACTGAGACACCTTGGAGGCTCAGTTGCTCAGGTGCATCATGTAGCTGGAATGTCTTGTGTGTGAATCTGGCCTTGGATCATTTCATCCTCTCTCTCAGTTTTATCCCTACTATGAAACATCCAATGAAGACATTGGGACAAAAGGGGTGGACACAGTAAAACAACCACTACACTGTAATGTAAAAAGAAGAAAATACAAACTTTTCCTTTAAAAAAAAGATTACCCTTGTGTGGGATTTACCTTTTGGCTATTTGCCATAAACCTTTACCATTTATGCCATTCGCCAGGTCAAATTGAGCCAGGACATAATTGGCAATAATTGTAAATCAATTCAGAAATGACATGTAAAAACCTCACTTTTTTCTTGATATTAGTAGCAAACACAATAGATGACACTGATAGGGGCGCACACTGTCTCAGTGGTTTGTTAGGACTTACAAGCACCCCTTCTAGAAGCTGCCTATGAATCAAAGCAGACACTGCTGCTCTGAATTAAAGTGAGTGACAGACAGCAGCTTCTCCTCTGCCTGCTGCCAATGTGTTATTGTGATTTTACACTTCGCTGAGTTTATGCCTTGCTTCCGTATGTCATCACTAACAACATGGTTATAGGCTTCCCTTGTGACCTATAGGAAAGCACTCTCACAACATGCCCAGGTCAAAGAACAGACTGATGCACCAATTGCATTCAAGGACAATAAGTGAGTCATCTCTCTGATCAGATCCACTACACTAAATGTCATCTGCTATTTTTTTTTTTTATTAGATGTCCATTTTGGCAATAATTTCTTTTATTACTACTTATAACCTGCTCCAGTTTGTTTTATAAGCGCCAGATTGTATTTAGAAACTGCAGATGAATGTCAAAACACAGTGTTCAGTATTAAATTAGTTAATTTAATATAAACTCCCGTTAAAAGATCATACTGCTTCATTTATTCAATGATGAAGTCCTTACGCTGTTGGCCATGAAATCAGCATTCAACTAATGGAGTGAAATGATTTACTTGATTTAGAAATTTTTAAAATCTACAAGCAAATTCTGTAATCTAAGTGATTTAGTGGAGCTGAAGCAACATCATAACCCCAATGAAGTTTCAACAAGTAATTGCATGAGGTGTTTACACATTATTAATTAAACACCTCACATTATCTTAACTTTTCTTTACACTTTTGTCTCTGGAGAAGTCATAATTCTCATACTATAGTTTTGTCCTTTTAATCCAGGGATTTAGCTTTACTCTCTAAATCATTGTGACAGTGTGCATTAAATATGCGAACTACACACTCAAAAAGATAACATAAGCACAACATCCTGACCTGTCTCTTCACAGTTTCATGTTTGTCTGAAAACCTCCATGACAAACTATTTATGTATCTCAGCACTTGATGAAGCAAATCATTGGGTCCATCCTCACCGATTACACAGATTTTAGTTTAAATTTAAATCTCTCTACTACAGGTATTTGCAGGCCATTTCATCTTGAAGAAGGGAAAATAGGAGGAAAACATCACTATACCTTGAGAGGTGTGGCATTAGCAATGTAGGTGCAATTAGAGGAATTCTACAATTCTAGCAAAATACTTGCTGCAATGGAGAACTTAAAAGGAAAACCTTTTTTTTTTTCACCTTTTCGAATATATCATCAAAATATGGGTACTGCAAAAAACTCATTGCAATATCATATTGCCAGAGGGGAAATTCAGATAAAAAACAAATTTAAAAAAGTACTCTTCATTTTGTTCCACCTGCTGTTTCCCATGTTTCTTTAAACAAGTACGACAGAAGAGTGTTCATCAAACCTGTGATACTTTTTGTCTTTTTCTTGCTACAAGGCTAACTCACAAGTGAGACGGGGCAGTTTATCCCACAGAGTCACACTTATCCTCTGTGATTTAATACAAATAGCATAGCCTGTCCATCAGCTGGCACCCGTGAGGTCCTTGGCTGTGCAGCTTTGTCCTTATTGCCTGCTGTAAACCATAAACAGCAGACATTTCTCAGAGCTATAACGCGTACCTGCCAACATGCATCTACAGTCCTCTGCTGCGACTTAACCTTTCACTTCTCTTTCTTCACAGCTACTGCTCTTCTTCTTCTTCTTCCTGCATCCCGTATTCAGATTCCTGTTTGAAGATGTGATGGTGTATAGGGAAGCAGAAGGTTGTGGCTTTGTGCTGGGAGTGCTATATGGTCTGAATGAGTGTCACAAAGTATTTATTGAACATCTGGAGGCAAGAAGTGACATGTGCTGATGTGTCCACTCTGGGGGCAATGTCCTACGAATGGTGCACGGTCAACTGTGTTGTCTTCAATTCTTTGAGCACAACATGTGTTGTCATGTTGTTTCTATTTGGTATCTGGAAACTTTATGTGTTTTTAGAAGATATCAGGCTTTCTTTCATGCCGCAGCCTGAATGTGAGTGTGCTCATGTTCATGACCGTGAGTACTCGGGTCACTGATGACAGGAGGTCTTATCCTTCTCTTGAGCCTCCCCTTCAGCAGATTTCCCTGTAGAGCCACCATTACCTTTCTGCACTCAGTGTTTTTTCCTCTTCCATTCCTGGGCTTTTCACTTTCACTTAAAGCCTCAGGCCATTTCAGCTCCATCGCTTTGATACTGAGTATGCACCTGCAAGTCTGCTGTCGTTGTCCGGGAGGAATGTAGCAGATGGAAAATACTAAAGAACTGAATGTAGTGATTTAATTTGATCATTTTCATTTACAAGCTTTCACATATATAGCTGATGCGGAGCAACATAACCATTCACAGTCTTTGCAGCAATGTTTCTGGCCACCTGGATAAATGTGAGTTAAATTTTCAGACACGTTTCAGCTGTTTTGTTTTCTATCCACTAGTAAGGGAAATACCTGGATTTGCAGCTGACAAATGCTCCATATGGTCATTAGTCGGCCAACTGTGTCTCACTGCTTTTTGTAGATGAGCAGGTTGTTTACAGTGAGTTTGTGTAGCTTTTTTCCCAAAACGGCTGCCTGCTGTGTCCGAAAACGATGCTATGAGGGCGATGAGAATGAACCAAAACAGGAAATGTGTGTGCTTGACAGCTAAACAATGGGCTATTAAGTACTCACTATGAAGACCTTTTTTTTCACAGGGACGTTTTATGCATAATTGTAATTAAACATTGATTATATAGATTATATAGATGTTGCTAGTTATAGACTCTGAGCTCAGTAAATCCCACTAAAATGCCATGGTGGAAGGTAACAAAGTAAATTTACTCAAGTACTGTACTCAAGTGCAAATCAGAGGTACCTGAGTATTCCATTTTGTGCTACATTATACTCTGTAACGTATACAACATATAACATGCATAACATACTACTGTGTGTGTGTGTGTGTGTGTGTGTGTACATATATATATATATATATATATATATATATATATATATAGTGTATGCATACATCAAAATGTCTTGAAATAATAAATTCATAAATGTTTATAAACCTTTAAACACAAGTGTTCAGCATTTTGACTTCTGGAAAACATTTGTCAGGAAACATATGAATGCACCTATCATAAATGTAGATATGTGTGTATAAAACTGATTCTTCTTGCTACACAGCCCAGCTTGTGCCTCCTAACAGAGCCACATAAAATTATGATTCTTGTTTCATGTTTCTTTTTGATCGTATATGAACTGTGTTTTATGTGTGGACGTGAAAGGATCTCCAAGAACCATTGATTCAGACTTACATGCAATGAAAGAGTTCAGGAGTCAGTCTGCGTGTGAATTGTTGGAGGATTTACTTCTGATGATGTCTGTGGGCAGAAGATGGGCTATTTAGCCTTTTAATTAAGAATCCTTCACCCTCAAATGTTAAAACATGTACAGTATCTGCACCTTGGGTTCTCTTTGGTGCATTGATTACAACTCAGCTTTCATAATGTGTTGCTGGTAGTTCCATGTTCTTTCCATCTGATTTATGTCATCAGTCAGCCTGTTACTGTATTTATTGTTCTCAAAGTCATAGCAGCACCCGGGCTGAATAAGGATGCAATTGGGTGATGACGTCTGGAGAAAGTAGCAGAGGCCAGTAATGAGCTTGTATGTCAGGACTGTAATCTCATCTACATGTAAATGTATTCTGGTACGAGTTGGCCCACTAATTTATTCATACAAATGTAACATCATCAATTTATCCCTCATCTCGCCATCAACGCGCTGCAAAAGTCGGTCTGAAGAGAAGTGGGGAGAGGGGACTCCACCATGAGATGTTGTTGAAGTTGAAGTTTTTTCCTCTCAGCAGGGGAAAACATGAGAAAGAAGAGGAATTTTAATTTCACTTCATATGCGAGATTGAGAAGCAGTGTGGCTTGTGTAAGGTTGTGTAATTGCTTCATATTTAATATGACAAACATGCAGCCGGGTGGGTGAGAGGCTGCCTCAGACGGAAGGAGCGGTTGCGTGCTCCTGCTTTCATCCTTGTCGGCCTGTTTCCGGTATGCACTTCTTGTGTTTTCTGCAGCGGTGCATGAAACATATCACCGGATGAGTGTGGCCAACGTGGCCAAGCACTCACAGTGAACCTGTCTCACTGGCGTGCGTGTGTGTGTGTGTGTGTGTGTGTGTGTGTGTTTAGTTGGTGAGTAAGTCATGTACAGTCTGTCTTGTCTTGTTGCACCAGTGAAATGTACTTTGGCTATTTTTGGAAGAAACATGAATTAAAAAAAAAAACAATCAAAATCTCAGTTTGCTGTTTTTTTTCTGTCCAAATGCTGGAAGTCTGTTGGACGACTGTTGTTCATTTGATAGCAGCACTGTTGCCTCGTAACTAGAAGGCCCTTGTTTCAGACCTTCCCATCCGCTTGGAAGCTTTCTGTGTGGAGTTTGCACGTTAACCTCTCTCTTGCCGCTCCCAGCTGTTGTTGTTGTGCGACATGCAACTCCCCTTATCATCACAAATTGTCTAGTTTGTGCATGGTATTTTGCAGAAATCAGTGAGATTTTGAGGTGCAGGACAGCAGATTCAAAACATTGGATGTTTGAGTCAAGCTCCCAGAAGACTGAATTCAACCCTTTCTATAATGTAATGTTGTATCTTAAATTTTAAAATGTCTAACTTGTTGCCTTTCTGAATGCACCATTAGTTCTCTTCTATGTGAGGGAAGGTGTCTCACTTGGAGAGGAGGTGCAGGTTCAAGCTCTGAAATGGGACACAACTGGTGTGCATGAGCCCTGCTGTCCTGTCCAAAATGAACCCCACGTCTTAACAAATTGGTTCCCTGCATAGTTACCCAGGTACATACAAAGGATGGATGGATTAATGGGAGAGAACTGTTGGCCGTTGCTGTCAGGATTTATTAAAATATGATTCCTCACTCCTGAAATATTGATTTTGTGTTTTCTTGCTGTCACTATGCCGTCTGGGAGCAATGATTTGATCACTGTGTAGTTTCACTGCAGGGCCTAATCTTGTAGACCAGATGAATGGTAAGTGGTCTCTAAAAGGCTGTCAATGTTTGTTAAATGATAGCTTTCTGAAAAGGTCATCAACCCTGTCTGTTCACATGGACACATGAACACACACACAAACGCATGCAAGCAAGCAAGCACACACACACACACACACACACACACACACACACACACACACACACACTCACAAACATACACATAGCTATTCCTTCCCTTCCACTCCCCAAAGCAAGACGTGCAGTGTGTGACACACAACATTGAGGGATGTAGACATAGAAACCATTTTTGCCCGGTCAAGTAAATGAGCTCAGTAATCATTTTAAATATGGTAGCTTTTGCTCTGCTGTTAAATGACAGATGATAATAACAATGTCTGTTTGCAGTTTACTTTAAAACTTCAAGTAATTAGCACTTTAAAGTTCTGAAAAATGTTGCTAATCCTTTTTCTAATTTTCTCAGTAAGTGTGATGTATACTTGAATACCAAAATGTGTGTTTTCCAATTTAATGTAGTAATCTGCATTATTTTCTTCTATATTATCACTGATTTGTCAGAATGATTTAGTTTAAACGTCTAAGTCTAAAAAATAATCTAAGTTCTTTGTATACGGCATTTTGTCTGAATGTTAAAAACAGTGTGAAATTGATTTTCAAAACATCAATAAAGCAAAGAAATTTTATAAAAAAATGTAAATGTACATATTTTCATTTTGCAGTGCAAGTATTAGCTTTTGAATTACTTTGAAGGACTCTTGAGCTTATATTCTAAGCTGTCCTTGTCACAAGAGTACCGTTTAACTGCAATGATGGCACCACTTACGTTCTCGTATTTGTTGAAAAGCAACTTTAATTCAACTTTACAACAAAAGTGCATTTGCTCCTTTAATCATGCAGTAGAGCAAGAGAGTTTTGCTTGGATGAAACAGAAAAACTCCATTGCTAGTTTGACTAATAGTGCCACGGGTTGCTGGACAAATACTATGTAGTTGAAGTAGTTTAAGAGACTGATTAGAAGACAAGAAATGTATGGCAGTTCCAAAACAAAAACCTAATTTAACAGCAGTTTGCTCCAAACATGTCTTCAAAATGGAAAGGATGTCACAAGATATCACTTCTTCATAGTACTCCAGGGCCTATGTGTGTCATGCTTCGTTATTCTGGTTCTGTTGTACTGCTGCTTATATGAAGAGAACAATTTAATTCCTTCTTATTCTTAGTTCTGTTCCCAAATCAACACAAGAGTCCAACAGATTAAATGTGTAATATGTGGCTTCTTTTCATGGGTCGGATGAGGTTGTGCAATGGGCGCAATTAATGATTATGAATTATTCATGTCTACAAGAAGATACAATACATTAGCAGTTCAACCTCAGAAGGTGACACATTCCCAAGCTAATGGAATAATCGTCTCCTCTTTTCTGTCATTGGAGTCAAATGAACAGACACTTGAAAATTTGCCAGCTCAAGCGGTCGTATTTCATGTTGGACTCATATTTTACCAGACATTTAAAGAGGAAGTGGGACGATCACAAGGTCATGTCCGTTTTCAGAATTTTTTAAAAATTGTTTAGATCCGAATTGATGACATATTTATTATCACTGTTAATGCGTAAATCTCATTGAGCCCATGAATGTTTTATGCTTTTATTTTCATTTGTACTCTGCAAAGCATTAACTGGTATTTAGTTAGAGTTAGTTATTTAGAACAGCCTTTTAAATGATGGTTTGACACGTGTGTTAGTCTTAAGTGGTTTAACAGCTTATTGTAGCTTTACATAAATGCTACATGTCTTTTAATCCCTTCATTTCGTGACAATATTTAACTAAAACTAAATAAGTAAAATGTATTAAAAAACAAACGCTTATTTCACAACACTGAGCTGCAGTTGGTGGTATGTTACGCTGTGGTTGGTTCTTCATGCAACTCTCTAAATCAGTGGAACAAATAATCACCCCTTGCAGTGCAGGTTCTATCAGGCTCTTTTCACACTCATCGCAGTTGTGTTTCTGTGTGAGTTGTTCATTAAAAAAAACCTGATTGCCTGCAGGATGAGTTCAGCAGGGGCCGGCTGAGTAAGCCGGTGTCTTGACATGATCACCTGTGAAGATAGATAACTACACTCTACTAGTGTTAAACAATGCTGGAACCTCAGTAAAATCACAGTTTATTGTTTGTTTTCCTCAGCATGATGCCACATCCCAGTGAATAGAGACACACTCGTGTGGCATTGTAGTGTGTTTGTGTGATTTTTCATATCCCCGTGTGAACTTTAATATGAAAATACAGAGATGAAAGAGTTTGTTCTGTGTAGAGCACTGCCTGCTTAAATCAAGACACTGCCCCTGTTGAATATCAATGGCCAAGTGAAGTGGACACCACATGCACCACACTGAATAGAGATTGGCAAAGTCACCAAATCCTCACACATTTACATTATTGTTGTTTTGTCAAATTGTATGTTCTGACTGTTTGTCTTTGTTGTTACCTTCTGTGTCAACTAGATGTCAGCAGCTGACATATCTTGGAAGCGTCGCATTTTTGAGCAGACCACCGTGAAATGTTGGGATGACCTCACATCTTATACTGCGTGTCATACAGTATGCCGGGGGTGGACAAAATATCAGAAATACTAGCACTTTACAATCAAATTCAAAACCAATCTAAAATCAATGTGGCAAATTGCTGGTGCTCTGTCTTATAGTTGAGAATGTTTCATTTTAGAGCCTTTTGTTAAAGTTTGTTCATTTCAACATTCACTGTGCTGTGGTTGATTGATGACAATTGCATTGATTGAACAGTTGATTGATTGATCCTTGATTACTGAATAGGATACACTGAATAAAATTATTGTTTTCATAGAACAGCATCTAGTGTGCGTCTTGAACGGTACATATGCAGAATAGTATGAAAACCTGATTGACTTCCCCCTCTCAGTATCTATCAGCAGAGGGCAGTGTGTGTCTTCTCTCCTTTCATCCTCTATAACAGACTTGTCTTCAGAGCTGTGAAATCACTCTGGCGGCTCAAATGAAGACATCCCCTATGTTCCTTGGCAGACATCTGCATACTTGTTTTGTCTGCCTGTGTATCCTACGCCTGTCCTTACAGCCCCGTTTAATGTCACACAAAGCAACAGTGGCTCTGTGTTTTCAGCCTGACAGATGAAGGTGCTCAAGTCCAACAAGCAGACAGCGTCTGTGATGATTGTGACCCCATTTAAATGTGACTGTGTGCCAAAGCTAGACTGCAGACTGCTGCTGCTGCTCAAAAACCCTAATAAGGGGACTCAACTCTGGACTCGTTGCAAGCACTGATGAAGACTTATTTTCTATGTATTTTACACTATTAGTCTGATTTACAGTTGAATGCATTGTGTAGGCTTGAATGTATCTTTACATATCTTTACTTTTTAAGCTTTTCAAGCCAGGTTACGTAACTATTATTTGTGATTCAGCTGAACTAAAACATACAGAACTTAAACTGATGAAAGGAAAAGGTTTACTGTTTTTTGACCCAAACATCAGCTGGTGAGCATGATGACGTGCTGTGGCATTCTTTGGTGAGGAGCCTTGTAATCCTTCTTGCTGCTGTGAAAACCACTGCACAGAAGCTTCAAGACAAATCGTCTGCTTTACGTTTGACACATTCAATGCTGACTTTACCACATTTACAAGTCTAAACATGATTCACTTTCTATGTAATGCATCCCTTTGTAGGAGGAGTGTTGCTAGTTCTTAAATTAAGGCTTACATCAGCGTGTGTCATTTTGATCTTCCCTATGTGGATTTCTGTCATTTTTCAAGGCGTCTTTTGTCACCCAAATACTGAAAATCTTTCACTTTGCACTTTTTTAAAGCCTTATACTGCATACACGAATGTGAGTTGAGAAAAATTTTCATCAATCCATGATAATTTTAATAATTTATTTTTAAAGCCTCAAACCCCACTGGATGAAAAGCTGAACGCTTCAAGTTTTCACCTGTATCATGTTGTAAAACCTTCTTTACAAAGGGTTTATAAGTTGTAACTAATGGCTATTGGTAATAAATCATCTACTAACGCTTTGTGATTCAGGCTATTACTAAGAACAGCTTTAAGGGTGCGAGGAAAGAATCTCCTTCAGTATGTTAAAACGTTCTGGACAACCTGGCAACTGTACATGTTTTGAAAAGCTAAACTGTTTCCCCAAAGTAGACAGAATACAGTAAACACAGTACTGTCATAGTAAGTGTGCAACATGCTGTCATTTAAATGTAAAGACATTGTACCAGTTTCAAAATCACACAGATCCAATTTGGTTTCTTGGATATACCAGGGATGTGATTCAAACAGCAGAAAAGGGTAAATGTACATTCAGAGAAAGCAAGGTGTGCGTGCCACATCAACAACTGGACTGATTGAAGTGCACTGGGGTGTTTCAGCCCTTCAGTACGACTGTGTCTGCTTAAACCTCGCATCTACCCAACCTTAATCATTTGCCAAAGGAGTCATCCATCCCTCTCCTCTGGGTACAAACCAGACTCAAAGTGAGAAGTACAAAAACAGCAAACCCCAATCTGCTGAGCTTATCCACCACAGTCTAAAGTAGTTAGCAAGCATTGATTTCACACCAGATGAAATCCATGTTTTACTTTCCAAACAGTCTTTGCAGTTTACAGTAATGCAAGAATTCCAATGCAAAAAAGCAAATGAGATTTTATTTGAATCAGTTTTTCACACACACTGTGCTCATGAACAGACCTTTTCCCATAATAGTTAGTTTTGCAAAAGCCCCATGGTCTGCACTCTATCGATCAGCTCAGCAGTCTTTGTTTAGACAACAGTGTCAAACACTGAGGGCTGAGTCGTCCAGTCTCAGGCTGAGACACCACAGCTGTCCCAGCCTACACTTTTCTTCTCCTCTGCCCATTAAAAAAACTGCTTGCTGTGATCTATTCTTTCCCACACCAGCATCAGTTTCTTTCTTTTCACTCCAAAGTTTAAATTCAGGCACTGTACATGTTCTTTCACAATATAAAATCATTCACTGACATGAATCAGTGAACTCAGATTTTCTATATTTTGTTAGTTCTGTTCGATTATTAGTTTATAAACAATAGCATCTATTGTATATCCTGTAAGTCTAAACCTAAAGTCTAAATAAATTTGCAGCACAGTGAAGCTGAGATGCAACGTGATCTCCAAACCACAAGGGAAAATCGGCCACTTACTGAAAGAATTTCCAGTCCCCTAACATACTTTAGAGAGATCAGCCTGGATTAAAAAAAGAAAAAAGAACAAGTTAGCTGACAGTTGACATGAGAGCTAATTAATCATGCCGCTCTGCAACACCAGACCCTTAATAAATATTGACAAAATTAATCATATTCAGCAGCACATCACTTGTGATGAAAGAGCTGTGCTCAAATGAATGTAAACAGTATTCTTAGGGTGATTTCAACCGCTCGCCTCTATAATGGAGAAGAATGTATTAATTTCAGCTTACTTTAAACACAGATGTGGTAATTACCTTGTAAGTTTAATTTAATGAATATTGCAATGCCATAATGCGCGTCACAACTTTTCATTCTTTGTGGCTGGAATGAGCATTTCATTGTTTATAAAAATCAACACATCAACATTTTCAAAATACTCATGAATGAAAATAAATCTGTATTGAAAAATACAGTGTCTTGCCAAACTGAGGCTCATCAAGTTTCATATTTTGTTTACTGTGTTGACCCACTTTCTGAGGTAAAGATGACTGCAAAGCATGTTTGCTTTGTCAAGTGATTATCCTCGGCTTGCATCCTAAATGCAAGACAAACAGCTTTGAAGCATCTTCTCTTAATGACTTTCTCTTCCTTGTCTTGTCTACTGCTAATAAAGCAGTGAGAGAGAAAGAGAGAGAGAGAGTGAGAGAGAGTGAGAAAAGTGTGTGTGTGTTTGTGTGTGTGTGTGTGTGTGTGTGTGTGTGTGTGTGTGTGTGTGTTTTAGGGAAAGAAAAGATGGATTTGTGGGTGTGTTGTTTGCATGTATTTTATGATCTAAATGCCAGCATAATGAACAGTTTGGCGGAAAAGAGTGTGGGGAAAACTAATGACTTTTTTCTCATTATTTTCCGCTGGTCAGGTTAGAGCTCCTAGTTTTTCAAATTTTGCAAAGATGGCAGACAGGTAAATCACTCACATCAAAGTTGTACTGAAACGTATGTTCTGCTTGCTCTTTGTGTGAGTAAACGTAAACTATTATGGACCGTTCGGTATTAAAGGAATGGACTACCAAAGTAAAACAGTGGAGGGTTGTATATTTTTGTTCTTTGTTGAAGGGAGGGTCGCCAAATGTTTTTTTTAGTGTGTGTATGTGTGTGTGTGTGGCTCTCAGTCTTGGCCCCCCATTGCTACTAGATGGTTTTGAACAAAAGGTCCTCTAGAGGGCAATAGCAAAGATTCTATTGCAAGTGTGCTTTCTGACACGAATACGTACTCTTAAAATATCCTTTCGCTCCCAGTGATTATTTGTAAAATTGTGCCTTTTCAAAGCATTTGAGAAGGAAGGAGTGGTAGCATGCAAAGTCCCAAATTGACAATCGTCTGAGAAATTGAGTTTTGGATAGTGTTCTGCTTCAGCAGCTTTATATGCTTAAATATACAATGACTGAGGACGCCTAGTGACAAGTCCATAGCAACCAGTTCATGTTAATTTGTTATTACCCAGTGTACTTTGTTGAATGGTCTCAATGTAAAACACTGTTTGTTTTGTTTCATGTGAATACTAGTTCACTAGAGGAGGACCTTAGTATTTGAAGTAATGCAGTAATGCAGGAAGTGTGCATAGGTTCCATGCTTATTGTGTTTCCATAACAATGTTAGTGAGTAAATCTACCTAAATGGCCACCATAACAGTGGCCAGTGGGATGTCTAGGATGATAAGAAGTACAACCAGTACAAAAGGCATCAATCCATTAATGGGAATGCCTCTTTTCGCAATCATTTTCGAGGGTCATAGAAAAATGTGTTGCTGGTGAAGGGATGGTCAAGTCTAGTTTTAACTAAAGATCCTCAAACTCCTCCGGTGGCCTCTTAAATAAAAACTAACTGTCCCTAATGATGCCTCTTTTTTTCAAAGAAAATGCAAACACATGTTGAACGTAATTGTGGCAACAGTGTCAAAATTTCAGGCCTTAGGTTGGGTGTTTTCTACACCATCTACTACGCTACTAACTGGACCATGTAGCCCTGAGGCAATGGAGCTCCCTGAACTGGTGTCAGAGCGCACCACTGGATTGCTAGCAATTTTAACCTTAAAGTGGCTAGTAGGCCTAGTGGTGAACTAAACTGAATGTACCAACAACAGACAAAACAATCAAAAGGGGCGGTGCGATCGCTAAGCTCAGAAAACAGGCTTACAAACTACATAGTTGGTAACTAATGCGATTCCACTAGGTAAGTGGTAAGTGGAAGCTGGCCTATTTTGGATTTACTACAAGGAGTGCTCAAATAGAGCATCATAAGCTAACCACGCTGATGTCCCTATCTGGGAAATGCTTACAGCATTCTGCCATTGGAATTGATGTGGTAATGTATTATGAGCTATATTTAGTGCCTGTCCACACATAGTTTGCACTAATCCAATCACAGTAACAACGTAGTCAGTCAATACCAAACCTCCTGTAGGGGGTGCTATCACTAAAGATGAAATAGAAGTGTGTTTAAAGACTACAACTTTGACCAAATACTGATACTAAATACTGATTTCCAAGCTGTAATAGCTTATTTTTAAGTTTGACTTCAAGAAAGCTTGCTCTATTCCTTTGAAAAGTATCTTTGCTGCACCTTCTGTACCTTGCTAACCCTTCTCACCTCACCAGTTCAATAATATCCCCAGTGAGGACCCCAAACATTTGTGGTCTTAAGCAGCTTTCTTGGCCGACAGGTTGATCTCCAGCATAACACAACTGAAAACACTTCCTATGCAAAAATAGATTTGTAATTCTCTAACAGTCAAGCTGAACCTGACACTTTGACACATTCCCCCCTCAAGTTTTACATTTATATCAGGATTTGTCAGGGCTTTCAAGCCCGTTCCCTGATTTCGATCACAGGATTTATTTTTCTGCATGAATAAAATGTGAAGAAAGGCAGCTGGATATGTGCACCCTTTGTGACAGGAAATCTATATAGGACACATCTGTTGGAGAAATCCTCTCAGATCTCTAATTGAGGCAGGACTTTGGAGCCAGGGAAGTCACGACCTCAATACTCATGAGTGAACTGTGACCTGGTTCTGTAGAAAAAGTGTTGCTTTGTTTCCTGATTTTCTTCAAACTTTTGAACTTCACCTTGGCCCAAGAGCACATAAGGTTATTTGAAATCAGCATGACCCTAATCTACTTTTCTTTTATCTCAGTTTGTATTTGAGTATGTCAGAGGAATTATCCGGATAATCCAAGATGTACTGGCAAGATCTCCACCTGTGATTTCAGCCCTTGATGCCCCACTCATTTTTTTTCTTATCTCTGAGTGTTCTGTATATTCACGGAAGGTGCTGCGTTTTACCTTCATGCTGTTTCCTCTCTCCCTTAACCTGCTTCAGCTTCAGTTATTGGTTTCCTACGTATCCCAGAATGCATTTTGACAACCCCAGAGAATGTGCAATTGTGTGGAGCCAGCTTTTGGGCCTATATGTGTCTAGGAAAAGAAAAGAACAGTGACAGTGATATTAAGAGCAAGGCGATGTGTTTACCCAGTTGGGAAAACCACATCCTGGTCTATTTGGAAAAAGATTTTCACTGGTGGAAATATCTCATGGTTCATGACCAGTCATCTTAAGGAATACAAATCATTTCTACCACAGACTGGAAACAGGTGAAAATAGCTAGCCCCGTCTTGGAAAAGAAGAAACAGAATAAACATATTTTCAAAAATGTTGAACTTATCTAAACTAAAAAACAGGTTAACCTACTACATAGAATTTAACTCAATAAAAGGGATAGAAGATGCAATGTATGCTTCCTGTTGGCATGAATAACATTTATTACCTTGCTACCCAAACAGGCAGATTATGTCACACTCTAAGGTTAATTCTCTTTGGTACTGTCAAAAGTGAGAGAGAGAGAGAGAGAAAGTGAGAGAGAATCAGATCAAATAAAACAAAAAAATGATTCTGAATCTGCTATCTTTTTAGTGTAAAGCTGCAGCCATAAAAGCACAGTACATTATTCATCTGGCATTGGATCCATGTTTGTAAATTCAATTCAATTCATTTTATTTATATAATATATATAACAAATGAATATGACAAGAGTTATCTATAGACACTTTACAGATTGATTAGGCCTAGACCACACTCCCTAAACCATGAACCATAAATTACTAAGACACAACAATTTAGTGCATAAATGAAAATGTATCTGTAGGCAGAGTTTTAAAAGAATCCAGATGCTATCAAATTGTTGTTTGGATTCTTACTCTGAAATCACTGTTCTGATTTAATTACATAAAAAACAGTTATTCTCAAAAACAGATTACACATTTGACCCTTTTTCCCAGTTGAGTGGAATTATTTTCACATTGGGTATGATCACGCTTAAAGGGTGGTGTTTTGTAAAAAAACGTTTCCTACTGCTCTGTTGGAAAACAAAGCCTGTGAGTGTTTTTCCTACTGGACACCATGATTTGCAATGTGGCATTACAATTTGAACGTGCCACAGGTTGAATTGCCTTTGAATTCCAACAGAAGCAGCCTGACATTGCCAGCCATGACAATGTCTTGTTGATTGGGTGTGGCTTGTACGGTAGATGGATTAAACCCCCACACAGCTTTTCTTTGAAACCATCAAAACGATGTCAGCTCAGCTAGATAGAGATGGAACGTCTGCGCGGACAATCTGCTCGCATGAATCATCCATCTGCCATGCACCACAATCTCCTGCACATTGTTCACCAAGCATCTTTCAGCTTTTAAAAAACGAAGCGATGTCTAGAGGCTGTGCTGGCTGGTTCTTGAATCCAGGTGAAACAATTAGCTCAAAGCAAGCTTCTTGGCACGTGTGAATACATGAAGCAGCTGAGGTTCCTCAAACAATGCTGTTTTTTCTTGGTTCATTGCCTAATCCATTATATTTAAAAAAAATAGGGACAAACTGTTTTTCCTCCAACAGGATTATTCCAGTATGTTCCAAGTCATCGAGCCCTCTTAATGTAGTGGGAAATTATCCTGACACATATATGACCTAAAAGCAAAAGGAAATGGCATAAAAATGAATTTGTAAAGGGTGATTTGGTTTCTATGTCTTTGTCCCGGTAGCTGCTCTGTCCATTTTTATCCATCTTTCGGATTGATTTTTGACGAGACACAGAAATATGTCTCACAGGATGTAGCGCTGCAGACTCTTTAAGGTTTGGTTTCTTCCTCCATCTTCTTCTTCAAGGCTCTGTTGTAATCTCACACAGCTGTCAGATGCTGGAGGATATAGATTTTCAAAGATTTGTTACTCAGTGCTAACAGTTTCCACTTGTGCTAAACGCTTTTTATCTCAGACTTCATGATGCTGAAAGAGTCTTCCAAAATTGATGTATATTTCATTTAATGAATTTAGCACCGCTGCTATGAGTTGTGTTGCATAAAACTGAATTCATTACCATTGATCTCCATCCTTACAAACCAAGACAACAAATTCCAGTGATCAGTTTGAAGATGTATTCTTTTATTTTTTTAACCAAACTGCAGGCTGAAAACCTTTTAACCCTTCCATTTGTCACCCACAACAGACTATTCAATGAGTTTAAATATATTCTGGCATACACATAAATAGAACATAATTAGAAATTCATAGCTTTAGGAAAGATAAGTAAACAATAAGGATAACAGGAATAATTCACTTTTACATCAAATATGAATACAATCGTAAGACTTCCAGTCCGTGTACTTAGAAAGCTTTTTATTGTCCTTGTTCTGTTAAAAAAGTAGCTCACACAAAACAAAACACAGATGGCCTCATCACTGGTTTGTGTTTTCCTCTTTTTCACCTCTCGACTGGTGAAGTTGAGACACTTGATCTCAGGCACTTTCTGAAATCATGAGGTTGGCAACTGATGAACACAAACGTAAAGTTTTACACATAATGTAGTCTGTCTATAGCCTTACATTCTCTACACACTGTACATCATTATTTATAGACCTTTTATCATCTATTATAGCTTAGTTTGTAAAAGAAATAGTTTGACATTTGGGGAAATGCTCATTTTCACTTTCTTGCCAAGATGAGAAGATCCATTTCAATCTCATGTCTGTCCATTAAATTTAAAGCTACAGCCAAGACCATTAGCTTAGCATAAAGATTAAAAAAGGACCAAATGCAAAATACAAAATGTCCCTAAAAAAAGTGGTAATGGTATTTTGGTCCCAAAATGTTGAACTATTCCTTCACAAAAAGATTTTGCATGTTGTTGAAGAAAAAATTAGGGTACTTTAATAAAATGTGCCCAATAAATGAACTTCCATCAATAAAACAATATGACATTGGCATTGAATTATTGCAACACATTCTCACTCCCATCATGTTAAATACGGATGCTTGGTCAGGTGCCTTTGGTGTTGTTACTGATGCTAAAAGTCTCCTTAGCATCATATTTAAACAAGCTTTATCTAAACGTGCTTGGTCAGGACTGTTGCCACCACTTTTGATGCAGGTTAAAAAAAGGTTGTGGGTGGGCTTGCGTTTCCATGACACGCGTGACAAGAACGGGACAGTTGGGTTGGGAAAAGAAGAACGGGACAGTTGGGCTCACAAAAAGAATAACAAGAGAGTTGGGTTAAGGAAAAGCAGAACGGCAAAGTTGGGTTTAGTAAAAGAAGAACGGGACAGTTGGGTTAAGGAAAAGAAGAATGGGACAGTTGGGTTTAGTAAAAGAAGAATGGGACAGTTGGATTTAGTTAAAGAAGAATGGGACAGTTGGATTTAGTTAAAGAAGAATGGGACAGTTGGGTTTAGTAAAAGAAGAATGGGACAGTTGGGTTTAGTAAAAGAAGAATGGGACAGTTGGGTTTAGTAAAAGAAGAATGGGACAGTTGGATTAAGGAAAAGAAGAATGGGACAGTTGGGTTTAGTAAAAGAAGAACAGGACAGTTGGGTTAAGGAAAAGAAGAATGGGACAGTTGGGTTGGGTTTAGAAAAAGAAGAATGGGACAGTTGGATTTAGAAAAAGAAGAATGGGACAGTTGGGTTTAGTAAAAGAAGAATGGGAAAGTTGGATTTAGTTAAAGAAGAATGGGACAGTTGGGTTTAGTAAAAAAAGAATGGGAAAGTTGGATTTAGTTAAAGAAGAATGGGACAGTTGGGTTTAGTTAAAGAAGAATGGGACAGTTGGGTTTAGTTAAAGAAGAATGGGACAGTTGGGTTTAGAAAAAGAAGAATGGGACAGTTGGGTTCTGACGTTGACAGCCACTGCCCAAGCGTCCATATTTACAAGTTCAGAGTGAGAAGTGGTTGATTATATACGTATGTACAATAAGGGAAACCTTCTAGAATGTAGTAATACCTGATAATTTAATACATCATGGAAACGTCCTCATGTTTTAAGGCATACAGTCATTATGCACAAGTCTACGTTTTGAGTCAGTGATGCACAAACTGAGAAATGCAGACTTTTCTAAATTCTATGTACATTTATGGGTGAATAGGTTAGTCTGTGATAATGTCACATGTATCGGTTTTTAAATGTGCATTTTGGCATATTCCTGCAGACTGATATACCCGGTAGAACATGGTAGTGTCAACCTTTGACCCGGAAGTTATTCATTTTAAACTTGAAAAATAAATGATAATCAAGCCTTTTTGCACTAATTTGTTGTATTTTTCCATCATTTTACGTCAAGCACAATATCAAGTGCATCCGTTACAGTACGATTTAATGTCATTTAACGACACCATTTCTTTAATGCAGGTTAAACAACTTTTAAATGTTTGAATGTAACCCATTTTCAGTTTATATAGACTCCATTGAAACAAAATGTCTTTTCAGAATACAGTGGGGAATACAGTATAAAAACAAACATTATATTAAGCTCAATCAAACATTTTTCTAAATGTCCGTTTCAATCTTACATAAATGTGTGTATGTTGTGTTTTACTGATATAATTGTTCAGAACAATTAAGCCTTGCAGATACTTGTGTTTACCTTCTCTGTACATCTTCATCTATTTTCCCATGGATAATTTCCATATTTTAGTTAATAAGAACACCTGAAAAATATTTTTCCAAAAATGTCCACGCTCCCTCTATTCCCTCCCTATTCTTTCATGTCCATGTGTTGGTGAAAGCTGCGTCTTTTGAGCGTTTCTGTCAGTCTTACGCCTTTTTGTACAAGTCAAACATTACCGGGCTTTCTGGATAAATCTACCTTTAAAGGGGAGAGGGACAAGCCAGTTTCCCATAGTCTTAGTTGTTTGAAGTGAGGAAGGATGGATGCCAATTGGCAATCACATAGTCTTAGATCCAGTTTACCATTGGGGAAGTTCAGCCTATTCCATGCTCTTCCCATATTCAGCTCCAAATCAGTCCACATACTGTAGCTGCAACGGCACAGATGAGCTCAACAAGTACAGCAAAAGGGCCAACAACCTACAATGTGGTGTAGATGTAGACAAAGATGATGACTGCTAAGTTGAGAATGGTCCCAATGATGCCCAGCATGGCCAAGATGCTCTCCTCCTTACTTTCCTTGTCTTGGATTCCCTTTTCCTCATCACTGTGGAGAGTGTTTACCATTTTCTCTGGAAAAGTCTGCAGTTTTCGTCTCAGACCAATCTGGAGAAAGCAGATAAGAGAAAAGAGAAACACAATCCGTGTGTTAGTTACTGCAACTGGTTAATTTTTGGTCTGAAGATGGCTAAGCACAGTGTATGGTGGACAGCGATAATCATAACAAAACAAAAACTAAAGTTATGTTTTGGGGAGATGGTTAAAGTGGCAATATAAATAATTAAAAATGTAATTAAAAAATTGTATTTTTTCGTCTTTAAACAACATGTTAATATGTGTTTTAAGAAAGTACTGTGAAAGTTATGTGTTTTGAAAGATTAGAATGCATTGTTATCTGAGATAGCCACATTGGTTTTATGACTGTTTTGTCAATTAATGCAAGAAATATGTAGGAAACTAATCTGGTACATGGAACAGATTAAGATATTTAAGAGTCAGTGCCTGGGATGAAAGAAACGTCTCGGGTCACGTATGTAACCCTTGTTCCCCGAGATAGGGGAACGGGACACTGCGTTGGTTACGACACTATGGGAACGCCTTTAGGGTGTCGTAACCGATGCAGTTCGAGTTCCCCTCGAAGGGGAACGTCTCGGGTTACGTATGTAACCCTTGTTCCCCGAGGTAGGGAAACGAGATACTGCGTCGGTTACGTCATTCCT
The DNA here is from genome assembly GCF_013103735.1 of Etheostoma cragini. Lineage (NCBI taxonomy): Eukaryota > Metazoa > Chordata > Actinopteri > Perciformes > Percidae > Etheostoma > Etheostoma cragini. The sequence goes on from NC_048426.1 coordinate 10,809,189, forward strand.
AAAGGTGTTCCCATAGTGTTGTAACCGACGCAGTTCGAGTTCCCCTCGAAGGGGAACAACAGCAGGGGTGTGTGATGTTCAGAGGAAGCTCTTACAGTTTCTGTTTAAAAGACAGGAAAAAAATCTTCAGAATAAAGGTAGTATGTGGTACCTAGTTTTTCTTTACTAAAAATGGGAAACTTAACTAGGAAAAGCACTGGAGTGGTTGAATAACGCAGGCTGGTGCAATTCACCCAATTACTTTTCCAATAACAATTAGGAATAATTCTCTTAGAAATTGCCATTACCACACTGAAATTGATACAAATAAAAAAAGCTCCTGTAAGACAAACAACACAGGTTTATAACTTTAAAAACACCTTCATCTCTTTTTTGGGTATTTTGAAGATTATATCAATTTTGATGTAAAGGAATTTTACTTCATATGAAAATACTGTCATGTAAACATGTTTTTTGTTCTTGTTGAGGAAACACTTAAAGTGAACTTTGGTGACAAAATAAATGATTTTAATTATGATAACAGTTTACTTCTAAAAACCGACACTTTGAGTGTGAAAAGCACTGCACTAGACTCCATTCAGCTGTGTTACTTCTTCAACTGTGATCCGATACAGTGTGCTAGCACCTATGTGTGAGTTTTTAGAAGTGTGAGTGTGTGTGTGTGTGCGTGTGTGTGTTTTGATTGGTGTAGCCTGGGGTGGAGTATTAGAAACTAGTTGTATGTTTTAAGCCCGCAGGCACAGCAACTTGTGCACGTTGGCATCCAAATACCTCTCAGGAGAAAAGCTCTCTTTTTGCGGGTCAATGGGTTTATACGCCTACTAGCAACTGTGAGGCATGTAAGCTAATGCATACTAAAAATAAGCCTTTGAACAGGGAGCTGCCCCTCTTAGATAAAAACTTAGATACAAGGTTAACAACAGAGTTTTGACTTCCAGCAAGAGTTTACAAAAACATGTATACAGTGTGCCTTTTTGGCTGATGTACTCTATGAGGGAACTGACTTGCACAAATAAAAATAATCCTGTATTATCTTTTAATACTTTTTTGTGGTGACACTTCATGGGATCTCAGCTGGACTAAGATTACCCTGCTACAATGATATTCACTATTCCGTTGCCTTGACATCTGTATTGCTTCTTTTTAGACACCTCATCCATCACAAATTGTGTTGTCCACTCACAGGATTGCAAATTCAAGTAAAAGAACATGCCTTCCTAAAATTTCTTTCTCCAGTCGTTTAAAATATTTAACCTTGCAAAGATCACAGTTTTTATCAGGCTAATTTGCAGGCCGTCCTTTGCAATAATTGAAATGATTTGTATGTCACCAGTGCAGCATTTCCTCCCGTTTTTGTTTCTTCCGAATTGTGTTCCAGGACAGTTTGGCCGAGGAAAAAGGCTCTTGGCAGAAAAGGGAAATGAAACTGACTGAGCTGGTCACAATAAGATAGAGAAAGTCATTCTAATAAGTTTGACAGACCAGTGCTGCATTTCAAATGTTAGATTTTGCAAGTTAAACATAGGAATCATAAATAATTTAATAGAATACAGTCTAATTCAATTATAGAAGGATCACTGTCAAGCATTGGCTTTTGTGTTTATGGATTACCTATAAGTTTTACCTATACATAAAAAGCCTTCTTATTTGTTGAAGTCAAAGGCCTTTTGTATGGGCCGGTTAATATAAGGTTGAGAGCATGAAACTTGTTGTCTTTACTGAAAGGCTAACATCCCACACGGCGACTCTGAATGATAGCAGTGTCCAATCATCAACATGTATTGTGCTCTTGATGCACATAAAAACCCCATCAGGTTCTTTTTCTGTGTTAAAGTGCGCCCTCCTTTACTGATCTGCAACAATGGGCTTTGATTGCCTCTCCTGGGGAGCACTATAAACGGAGTTTCCCTCAACATGAATGGAGATCTTTGTGTGGCACGCTGGATGTGCCCTCATGCATGAAGATGCCTGCACGCTGCTGATGTAAACAAGTGCTCAGCAAAAAAAAAAAAAAGGGGGGAAAAAATGTGCCCAAGGATGTTGAAAGAGATGGAGGAGGACGAGCAATGCTGCAAAGTAACTAAGTACATTTACAGTACAATTTTGAAGTACTCATTTTATGCAACTTCTAATATACTGCAGGAACCTGACAGTTATAGTTACAGCTTACTTTACAAATTGAGACTGGACTAAACTACCTAAATACGGTAATGCTGGAAAATGTTGTTTACCTATTGATGCATAGTAACATCTCTCTGTGTCACACGGGCACATTTTACTTGCAGAACAAGTACTTTTACTTTGATACTTCAACTGCATTTTACTGATATAACTTAATAGTAGGATTTTAAAAGCAGGATTTTCACTTGTATGTTTGCATTACCATATTGGTACTTTTAGTAGGTAAAGGATCTTGATACTCTTCCCACCATGAGGCGGAGGAGGAGGGGCGGTGGTAAAGGGGGGTTAAGGCTCTGCCAAAACCTGAGTGCTGAGAAAACAGCTTTACCATAGAGTAGAGCTGTGCGTCTCACAGAAAACCTTCTGGATGCCTTCCTCATCCAATGTCTCCAGTGTTCAACAGAGACATTTGGTTTCCAGTGGAAGCCAATGCTGGCATCCTGCAACGTGCCATGATCATTAACCACGGATAATGACTCCCTGTGTCTGTTTAACTCCCAGGATAAGCTAAGGACAGTCACTGAAATGTACTCTCATAGAGTGGAATTTTAAATGAAAGGATTATTAATCCAGTCGAGATACAGTACACCGTCTCCACTTCTCCACCTCTTATTGATTAGGCATTTGACTGTGTGCTATTCCAAGGTAGGATTTAGTTATCTCAGTATTGATTCCTGTTGTCACTCAAGAGCTTATTTCCAACGATTCCAACACTTCTGCATTCTACACTCCACCCCCCGTGATTAATCTCAGCAGGTCTGTCTCTGTCTGGGCCACTCATGATTCAAATATGATGTGATGTAACATCTGGATCAACAATTTCTCATTCAAAATGAAAAGCATCTCCTTGAGTGTTTTTCTTTCAGAAGGCAAGAGCTCACACCTGGCTCTTCACGCGTACAGTGGCAGCCAGCAGCGTATTGGATACAAAGAGCAGACGGAGAGACAAAGAGAGAGGGACAAAAAGAGGGAGAAAAGAGTGTGATACCATACCTGGGACAACAAATCCAGACAACCCTGTTACACCTAACAGAAGCGAACATCCCTTAGACCAGATCAGTGAAGAGTAAAACCTTTTGCCACTTGAATAATTCTGAGCATGTCAACGACTTCAGATGCTAACACAGTCTGACAGGCAGGAGTCGCTTTTGGCATTGTTATAAAATGGAATTAAAGCAAACACACACACACACACACACACACACACACACACTCACACACACATATACATACACAACACGCATGAACAGGTTGATGACCATCACACACTGACACAGACACACACAATTAGAGCATCACATACAGAAACATACTGTCTCTATATATGTAAATAAATTAGAAGAGGAAGAGAAGAAGTCATGAGATTTAAAGTAAATTTGAATGAGATACTGCCAATAGTGAATGTGACCCATTTTCCATAACCTACTCATTGCCCTCATTGTGCTGTGAGTGAGAGGAAGTGTGACAGATCTATTTTGGATGGGAATAAGAACTGCATTTGCAGAGAACTATTTCATTGTTCAAAAAGATCATGCTAAAGAACCCACGGAGAAGTTCAGAAATGCAGGAATTTACAGCTTGAATTGACAGGTATAGCATTTACATTTTTACAAAAAAAGAAGCCTTGCATATTACAAAGTATAACAAAAAAAGAAAAACGTTCATGCGTGTTGTTTCCACATGAATGCGTAGCAAGTCTTTCCAAAAACAGATTTATGGATACTTTTGTTTGTTTCATTTTAACTACATTACACTTGAGAAAACAACAGATTGAGTCACAAATTAATTGTTTTGTATACAAAAAATTAAAGAGAGACTTTCATTTAAGATTGTCCTGCTTTAACTTAAGAAGCATTTAAACTTTTTAGCAACATGCATGAGGAGCAACTCCCAGAGGGCCAGATGTTTTTATGGACAAATGCAGCTAGTGGTATTTCTAAGTAAAACAAAGCATGGCAACATTCAACTTTTATTTGCTACTTTAATCCATGATTTATGTAACAACGACTGAGCCTAGAAATATCCCTCATTTATAAAGAATATATCATGATGCGTTATGAATTTACACATGTAGCTACACACTGTCATGATGTTAAAAAATGGTCAAAGATTCATTAAGTGTTTGTTTTCTTGCTCAGCACATGACAATGAGTTTGTTTTATAAAAGCTCTGAGTGTGGGCTGACAGTGGTATTGTACTTTAAAGACCTACCTTGCAGAGCATCAGGAATAACATAGCATTGCTGGAGGGGGACGCCTTTCTGTAGTGCACAGACATCCCTGGCAACTAAGGTGAAAGTCGACCCCTCTCATCCTTCGGCTGTGGAGCGACAGAGGATCCAATGAGGGCAGACTCGTCTTCCAGGCGGTCCAATTTCGGGACTCTCGTCGGATGTGGTATCCTGCAGCTCTCCAGCGTCTCCTCCCCGAATTTCATCTCACTACTGGCCAAGTTCTAGCTGCCGTCACTTTCTCCTCCTCAGCCTTGTGAGAGCTGAAACTGTGCTGCCCACCTCCTCTCGGCTCCTCTTTCTCTCTCTGTTTTGTTATCCTCCCCAATTCTGTTACTCTCTTCTCCTCCTCTTCTTCTTCTTGTCTGTGAGGAAGGATGATGTCAAGTTGAAGAATGGAGTTGATGGGCAGATGGGGGTGGCGGGGTAACAAAGCTGTTTCATGTGAACCTTTCCATCCTCCTCTGTCTTTATTCCGCAAAGCTTTCAAAAAAGAGATTTCACCCTTGTCTTTTCTGCCAAGACACCCCTATCAAGCCTTATTATTAAAAGCTCATCTCCTCTATCAAACCTTTATACTGCTCAGCAATGTAAAACATGTTTAGCTGATGTCTTGGCTTTTAAATGTTTCATGCTGAAATAAAAAAAAGGAAAAAAGGCACCCTTGCTGAAGTGGTGGAAGCCCCTGCTTGCTCTACTTGATGTGTAACCTAACATACCTTTTTCTTGCTCTTTCAGTGCTTCAGTGGCTGAGCGTGTATCCCTAACTAGCTGAGCCGAGCGTGAATGCTGGATGGCTATGAGAAAGAGAGAGCAAGGGGGGGGGGGGTTTGTGAAGGAACCCGTCGCCTCATACTGACGCTGTCTTGGTTGCTTTTGCTCCACAGGCAAGAGGTATCCCCTGCTCCCTTTCTCCCGCGCATGTTAATGTGCCCATGGTTGCCTGGCAACCGACTCGGGGGAGTAACACGCAGCCTTACAACAAGAGGCATTTGTGACAGTGGCCTGGATGAGCGGCGTGGGTCTCTTCTGGTATGTTTTTGAGAAGAATTTGTGTTTGCATGTGTGTATGTATATATATAATATATATATATACATGTATATATAGATATGTGTGTGTGTGTGTGTGTGTGTGTGTGTGTGTGTGTGTGTGTGTGTGTGTGTGTTTATTTAAAAAATGCCAAGCTGACCAGCCAGGTGTGTTTCTGTGTTTGTTGACTCCAGTCAAAGCTGGACAACCGAAGAAAATTAACTTTATTCAATGGAAATGGCCGTGGGCAGTTGATTCACTCATGAGGTCATGGTTAACAGTAGAAGTAAACAGTAAAGTTCAACTTTGGAGAAATTTGATTGACCAATAAAAAGCTGTCTTGACTGTGTTGACCTTTGCAGAGACGGAGAGCCGGAGAGTCCAAAATGGAAGGAGCTATCGCAGCTCATTGGCTGTGTTGCACTGTTCACTTTTTTGTTACTCATCTCTTTCAGAGTAAAACCATATCTCACAAAAAGCAACGATTTTCAGACAGTCATGAGGTAGGAGTAAAGGGTACAGTATGCCTTTTGAATAATCTGTTTGAATTTATGGGAACAACATGTGACTGGATAGCTTTTTTTCCCCTGTTTAGTCACTTTATACTGAACAAAATAGTGTACAATGATGAACAAAATGTCAGGGAGGAGAAAACAGAGCAGGAAAGAGAAACTATAGAGAAGCTTAGAGCACTGTTGTGACTGACTGGTGCTAGCCTGGCTGGCTACTGAGTTAGCAGAGTTAGCAGTTCAACAACTGTGAGTATTGTCACTACGTCACCAAGCTTCTAGAAACAAATATTTAGCAAAGATGTGCAGATTAGTTTTGCAATACCACTTCCTTGTGTGGCCTTAAAACCCATCTAATTTCCAAATCGGGCTGAATTTCTGACATCAGCAGTCATTTCAGTTTGGGGGGGTTCTCAGAGACTGAACGATTAAAATGTGTAGTGTGACTTAACACATGTGAAAGATTAGTAAAAATGTACAGTGTCAGCCTAGCTTAAAGTACAAGTGTGTGTACAGCATGTGAGTCAGAGAAAAACTATCTGTTCTGACTGTTGTATGTGTTGAAAAAAAAAGGGTATATTTGGTGTGGTTACAAGTCATGTGTGCAGAAGGGTGAAAAGGTGCTTGATTGAATGTGTGTTTAATCTTTTTAACATTCTTTTCACAAACACACTTGATTTCCTCATCATGCACACTCATTTACATTACAGAAGTTCCCTATCTCACCTTCGGAAATATGACACATCAGTGTTAGCGACTGGAGCACGTAATGGATACGTTCATCAAACGTAAATAACCTCAGGGACATTTACTGTTCAATCTGACACCAGGACGAACCCTCCCATGAGTTAACTGTCCCGTCCCCGTCTCAGTCCTCTACCTCCACTTCTGTGTTCTCACTTCACCTCTGCCAGAGGGAAGGACACTTTCAGTGTTTGAACTACAGCAGAAAGACTTATCCCTCTGTCTTTTAGAAGAAATGACTCACCCTTTTCTCATTTAAAGAAAAAAGCTGTTTCACTACTTGAATATTTATAGTTATTCATCAATTCACAATTGGGCCTTTGGCTTTCTACAAGAAGACAGAATAAATGCTGCATCTTAATATTTTTGGTCTGACTTTTGGGGTTCCAGCTTGCTTGTGTTTTAATCACCACAGGGAAGTGTGATAGTGATAGGGAAGATGTTTTAGCAGCATTGGGGTTCCTTCAGCATTTTCCATTTCACTGATTCTTGAAGAAATATTACTAAAAGTAGTTAGATGTTGTACATAGATGCAGAGTGATAAGGTTTATATTTCAGCAATTCTGGTGAAAATTCTGAATCTAGGATTGTGAAATGAAATAAAACAGTTTGGAAATACATTTCCCTTTGAACAATATTTCATTATGTGGATGGGTTTGGTTGTAAATTGAAATGTTAACAATGTGAAACAGCTATCAACAAATTAGTTTAGGTTTGCTGCTGCTTTGCGCATGAAATTACCTGGAATGGACAGCAATAAAATTGGAAATGTAAAGAAAACATTCCCTCCAAACTAAAACCACCAGTGTGCATAATTTTATTGCAGACTTCCCATCTCTCTCTGCCTCAAGATTAACTAACTTGGACTGTCGCTGCCTGCATGAGCATTTAGAACAATTAATCAAGGTGTCCATTGAATTTGTTTTTGTCAGCTGGTAACCACATCACAAGTTGTTTCTTCTACTGCATTGTGATCATCCTTCGGCTTACATCAATTTCCCTTCAAACAAACCAACATCAGTCTCAGGACAGGTTTAGGCAGTTGTATACTGAATGAATGAATTGGTTTCAATGTTCTATCAGAACAAAACACACATACAGGTAAACTTGGCAGAGGGCATTACTAAAATAATAATAAATGAGCACAGATGGGATGTTAGTTTTCTAAATGTACTTACATACTAATTTATTTCACAGTCTAAGCTACTCCAGCACATCATGAGATAGATCTAAGGACGTAACGGCCTTGTTGCAAATTAGTGTGAGAGAATATTTCATCCACATGAACTCCAGGTATTAATGTTTTGTTTGAGATTCAAGGGTAAAGCTAATGGAATCTGAATGTCTTCACAATTCAAATTAGTGGAGAAGTAATCAGCAATTAATGCCTCTGGTTTTCCTCATTACATGTGCTCTGTTTAGTGTTTGTATTCACTTGTTCAAGCGGTGCTTTCTAATTTGTCCTTCAGAAAACGCAGCTCAGTAATGCCACCTCATTAATTATTGAGAAGTCAGAGAGTCGTGCCCTTTAAAAACAAAGTTTACAACAAACACTGCGCTCAACACACTGGATGTCGGCATCAAGGGCCCGGACGTCTGCTGATTTCAGAAGAAGTCTAGTCCGCTAAACCCGCTGTTTAATGGCATCAGGAAACCTTGAAGAAACATCAAACACTGTCTGAAGGTTCTGAGAAACCACAAAGTGTTGGTCTTGAAAGAAAGCTGCCAAGAAATCTCCACAGGACTTCAATCTCCACACAGGCATGTTTTCTGTTTTGTTGGGGTAGACAGAAATGGCTAAAGGTTTGGGGTATCCTAGGAATAATTGTATAAGGCTAAGGAGTAAGCCAGTGTCATGGGTGCCATTAATCCTAATTAGCAGAGAACATGACAGCAGCATATGGGTGTCCTCCACTCAGAGAGCCAGACGGCTGCTCTTCCAATCCTGTTCCTGTCAATAATAGAGATGCCAAGGCACGGGAAATGAAAATTCAAACTCAAATGTTTTATTCCTTCATTCTCTCTGGGAAAGATGGATGGGTGATAAGCAGAAGGTGGACAATGTAAAAGCATTCCTGTTGATCCTGTAGTAGTGTGTGGGCTTAAGAATGTAAAACAACAAGAAAAGCCATTAAAGATTGATTTGAGAGTTTTATGTTTTTTTTCTGCTTCGGTGCTCTGGTGGCTCAAAGTCTGATAACATGAAAAAACACTTGACCTACAGAAAAAGCCAAATCACTTAGAAATAGTTGTAGTAATGCTTTTAGGCTTGATTGGTTAAAGCCTGCTGCGGGCCAACAGAAGACTTGGCGTCTTTTTGGTATTTTCATTTAATTATTTCATTTTGGAGCTTCATAATTAAATAAGATACTATATGTTCATGTAATGTCTAATTTGGCCCCTACTTCAAGATGTTAGCAGTCTTCCACACATGGCTTTGAATTGGATGGAGATTTATGTATCCCATTTGATGTGATGAAGGGAAGATGAATTAGTGCTCATATTGTAATTAGGAATGTAATATTTCAAAAAGAATTAAATATTCATGTTTAAGCTGGAAGGCTCCCATGGACTGCATTTACTTAGCTGCGCTTTACATATTCAAATGATGCATTTTTTGACGGACAGGTATAGAGGAATGGTCGTGACCAGTTTAACAGGAAATGTTTGATTTAAAAAAATGAACTTCCAATTGGGAAAATTGACATGAACAATCCCTTGGGTCAAAACAATAACTTCTCTGTAAATCAGCAAAAGTGTTGGTATAGAACTTGCGACCAGCTTATAATAGGTCCGCGGTGACCAGACGTTCCCATTTTTGAGTGTGTGTTAAAAACACACTGAAAGCCTTGCTATTTTGAGTAAAATGTTGTCAGGATAAATTGTGTAGCAGACTTAATGTCTACATTTTTTTTGTGCTGGTTAGCTTCTTGCTGTCTTTTCTTGATCTCGCCCTTTTTTATAAAGTCCACCATCAGCCACACACGTACATCCATGAGAACGCTTCACTGTCCCGCTTAATTGTAGGATTTCTGCTTTGTGCTGCTCTGCAGGACTTGGTAAAATTGTAGGCCTAACATTACCTTAGAGCAGCTTTTATAAACATCCCATATACAGTATGGTTTTACATGGTTTAATTACTGAATCCAAAATAATTAATTAGGCTATTGCCCAATTATATTAGTATGTCTTCACATCAGTTCATTACAGCGCAACATCAGTTCCAATGGTCATATTACATCAAACTGAAATTGTCCCCTTTTTCCTGTCTCAGTTCATGTTTTCTATTTCCTGTTTTATTTTGAAAGTTCTCCATTCTCCCTTGTGTTGTCTTGTTTTACTTCCTGTTGTAGATTTTCCCGCCTATGTGATTACCTGTCCCCGCCCTAATGTGTTGCACCTGTGTCTCTTGTCTCCCCTGTCTGATGTCTTTAAGTTCAGTCTTCCCCTCGTCCGAGTGCAAGATCGTCTACGTCCCTGTTTCAGCCTTCAAGTGTTTGTCCCTGTTTTCATAGTATAGTAGATTTCATACACTGTTTTCTGGATTTCCCATTACCTGCTGTTTTTGGACACTGTACACAGTGTGTTAATTAGCTTGCTAATAAAAGATATCTTGGAAATAGGCCTATACTTTGCAGGAGTTGATGGATCCAATTGGACACAATGGATCAAAATGATTAAAATTGATGGCCGATCGGAATGAACAGAACAAGCAGTAGCAGAAGAAATTATGCTGATCCTGACATCTCATCTCATTTTCAAAGAAAAATAGAAAGTCACTGCAGTCCTTATTTGAAAACACTGGCACTTCAGGAGCAGTAGTATTGACAATGTTGTTGACAGTGTCATAAAGGATTTTCGGGTTACGTTTGCTGGAATAAGTAAGGTTAGAAAAGTAAGATGTCCTCGCCTCTTTAGCTGTATAAATATATCCAGATAAAAGTTCTTTGTAATGGAGCAGGTGAACATGAAACTTGGTGGCTTTCCACTGTCATTCAGCCCTCCGACACATACACTGAAAACAGCGAGTGGAGTCTAATCGTGAAGATAAGTTGACAAAGGGAACAAATCGCCTTTTACTTGGAGCCACTTGATCTAAAACTGATAAACAACATGTGCTGAAGGAGTGGACCAGACACTGAATGTCAGCATGATGTCTAGCAGATGCTAGAATAGCTTATTTGTTTACTGGGCCGTAAATCTATGTATATAGATTAAAAGACAGGCTGAATAAAATGCAGTCAGTAACATGCAGCTCCTCAGTGCAAACAGTCAAGATTAAGACCAAGAGTATAAACAAGGTCCAATGTATGACCCCTAATGTGTGTAGGACCAGACAGGTGTTAAAACACTGTGACATCAAGAAAATCCACAGCAAAGGTGCAAGAAATGTCATTGACGTGAATGTTAAAATCCCCAACCACAACCACATTTTCCAACCCAATAATGGAGGACAAATGATCACTGAATTCAGACATTAAAGAACTGTTTTGATCCATCTGGTCCCCTTAATATATACGTATGTGCTTAAACCCAATGAGACCGAGCTTATCATATATGGCAACAAAAACTGAAGCTTGTCTCTGGTACACAAACTTGAGTTCCTCGTATCTTTAGCTGTAATGACCCATTTTGCATCCCTATTTGCACCGAACTGACAGATTGAACATTGACCAGTTACTGACACCTAGTCTCAATGTGATTTAAAATTGTTGTTTAAATGTGCTCGATTATTCATTGTAGAATTGCTAACTATCACTGGCGGCCTATGGGAACCTCACATTGGTAAATGCCGGTTCCTTAACGTCTTCATCCTCTGAAAGCTAACAGCCATGTTGTTCCGAGGCTGTTCCGTCCCCAGTGAGATTGTTTACATGTTTAAGGTTATTGCCAATTGAAACCTGCAGCCAACATGAGGGGGGGCTGCTGCCCCAAAGCCCCCCACTTCCAGCGCTGGTGATCTGAGGAGCACATGAATGCACTATAAGTTCATCCTTCGTTAAAAAAATCAGCCAAGGAAATGTTTTCAACCAACTCGTGGAGCTAATGTTTAGGTTTAGTTAATTAATTAGCTAGCTAGCGACAGCTAATGCAATCTACCAACAACACTTGCAGAACTAGTCATCCAGATAGATTTAAAGTTTGAATTAGCACTTAGTTTACACTTTAGAAACATTAGTTGGCAAAAACAATTTTATCACAGTCTGTTTTGTATCTTTTGATCAGATCAGCTTCCTCAGAAAGATTCCATGTCTAAACGCCATCTGTCCAGGAAGGCCATGTGCATCATATAATTTTTTTTTTGCATAAAGGCCTATTTGTGAAATTGACTATTTCTAAGGTCCAGAATATTTCAGTCAGGACACATGGTGAGAATTGAGAGGATGACATGACTTGAGCATATGAGTCTTATCTCTCTGAGAATAGCTCTCGCTCTGTCTCTGTCTCTCTCTCTGTCTCTGTTGTCTATGTCAAGGGAAGAATACAAGAATACTAATGAGAGTTTTCAGACTTATAACTCAAAGTGTGATTTTTCTTTTCAATATATTTGGCCGAGAAGCTGCACAACTCAACACATTGGCTATGGATCTCAAAGATCTTAAGTGGGGTGTCATCTTTAAAAATAAGGTACACCCCCCTCCTCATCCACACACACTTGTGCACACCTTTCTTATCATCTCTGTCTTCTTCTGTCCGTCTCTACACCTCTTCTCTTTCTCTGAAGGCCAGCCTGATATCCTCCGAGCCTAATCTCAGACTCTACTTACATCAAAAGCCTGTCAGTCTAAGCACATGAAAGCTTGTTTTCTGAGAGCAGCTACTCGTCTGGAACTGGAACACTTGACGTAGCTCTAATTTTTATCCTCCAAACATTCTACAGAGGAGCGTATGTGGTAGCCCATCCTGAGACGTCTGTGGGTCAGTACATCTACACTTTATTAGTGTTTTCTTTCAAAGCAATACATGTAAATGTATTCCTGTTTACATTCCTCCTTCAGCATAAACTATAAAGTCTGATCTTCTGCACCACAGACGAAGCCTCCTCATCAATCAGGCCGATACTTGTGATAAAACGGCATAAGACAATCAGCTTTGATGTTGAGCGCGTTCAATATTACTGTCAACGTTCAAAGTCAGTTATGGGGTCCATCTTTGTTTTCCAGCAGGAATATGATGCATTGATACAGTAAACAACATCTGGCTTTGTGGGGAAATGCTTCTATGGCACACATTTCCTCACACAATGAAATAAATGTAGACTGTGTATGCAAATAACCTAGTGAATCTTGTGGTGTGTGTGTTGGTTTTTGAGCATAAATGACATGAATGAATGGGTAAGTGCATCAAGATGATACAATTTCACATTGCCAGCAGCTGCAGGTAGAAAATAGGCTGCAAATTAATCAGTCACATCAGTTCAAACTGTTGTTTAATAGAAGAAAACAGAACCAAAAGCAGTTTGAGTTTGCTGAGAGTTTCTCTAACAGCCCGCTGTCTTCTGGAGCTCTCACGGTACAACAGAAGGTGCAGTAATAAATCATGTGTTGCATACAAAAGCATCATAATAGCCCACAGGTTATTCAATATTGAGATGCTAAACCTGAGTCAGAGAACAGCCTTTGGTCTGCGTCTCTTTGAAAACATTGATTTTTCCCTCAGCTCTTTTTCCCCCATTATCATTGCACTTTATTCAAGCCAACAAATGTACAATGTGGTCCTCGCTCAATATAGCATGTGGCATATATAATCACAGTAAAAAAGAAATTAGCCTTAAGCTCTTAAATAATAAGGATAATAATCAAGGACAGAACAGCATTAGCAAGGCTATGAAGCATCCTCTATATCAAATCAGTATATTTTTCTCCAACTTAGATAAGTAGGTTAAGTAGGACACTGTGGGACAGAAAAAGAGATCATTATCAGGCTTGAAAAACAATATGTTGAGAAATGATTCTGGCAATTCAAACATACAAAACCTTTTATGTTCGGTCTTCTGGGTAGTTTCAATGTAATCTTCATCCTCCGGTGTGCACCATCTTTTAAACGCCTGGAAAAAATTATCTGGGGTAACTCACTGCTCCTGCTAAAAAAAAGCATTCTCTGCTCTTCCAATACAGGCACAAATACATGTGTTTATTTCTGTATTGATGGTGAGTCAAATGTTGAAAAGCACACAGAGATTTTAAAAATGGGTGTTTATACATCTGTCTTTTTTGAATTGGTTACAAGCCCATCCGCCAAGTCTGTCTGACGAATGATCCATTTGGTGGGACACATTAACATATTGAATATGGGGGCTATCGAGCCAAGGGATTACAGCAACACCATCCTGGTTGGAACCGATCTAGAGGTATTAAAAATGAAATAAGAGAGCTCGCAGCAATGTGCAGCCCTGTTCTGCTCCGCTCACTGCAGGTGATTTAGTAAGGTTTAACAAAAGTACTGATCCTGCGGGACGATAAGTCTTCTTTTCTCTGACCATTCTTTTTTTTCACACACATGCACACAAGGAAACACCAGTTCTCACTCAGACATGAGAGATTATTGGTCACACATTTGGACTGAATTCAAGCCTCTTGCTGAGAACTTATTTTGTATCTAACAGTAGAGCTCAGCCTTTTGCTGGGTTTTGCTGAAGGGTGTGATGGGGAGTGTTGGATTCACGGTTCGGAAGTGACTCAATGGAATAAGTCTCTGACGCTTGCACAGAAAAAGAAATTAGCAAAGTTATGACCATAATTATTCAGATGTCCCTCTAATTGTTGCTTCGAAATCTGAAACTTCTACCTGTTTTTATACACCTCTTTGGTTCTCTATGGATACTGCTGTGGCTACAACTATAATTTCTTAGCACCATTAAAAATTAAAACACTTCACTTGAAGTTTTCTACATGAGTGGCATGACACTGTCATGAACACATGAAACTCACATGACTTCTTTTTTAAGTTACATTTCAGATAACAGTATTTGTGTCAGTGCAGTACATTACATTACAAATCAAGACGTGTCACTAAATAAAGGAAGGATCCTAATTTCATTGATACAATTTGTCACATATGCAATTCTATAATTCATTTTTGTGTCTGTTTTTGTCATGTCGATTCCATAATGAGGACAGTGGCATGTTGTTCTGAACACTCATCCATTCCCTGTAGCCTCAGAGGACCAGTTCCCCACCACTAAACCTCCCCCAGCATTAAAACTGTTCCTTAGTTATTAAGCTCTGAAGATATTGGCCCCAGTAGGAAATTATACATTTCTGACGACTGCTGATAGCCATCTTATTTCAGCATCTTCATGATAGGCAAAAAGTGAGCTCTCCATTTGTTGGCCGCTCAGTGAAAAAGGCTGATATGGAACATGTCATTTTTTAGTTGATAAAGTAGTTTAATTCCACTGTACTTGACACAGCGAGCGGAATATCCATGAGTGAGTATGCATTATTAAAACGGCCTGTTCAGGCATCCCTAACGCAATAAGGAGAGGGGTCCTCCCCACTCCCTGCTGCTGACTGTGCGTGTATCCAAAGTTAGTGGCTATGTTTCATGTCTTATTTCATAATCATGTGCTGCGTTTGCATATTTTACTGAGATTTCAGAAGAGGGGGGATCCTAACACTCTATTTGGATTTCTTTTACGTCTGTACATGGATATCAGAAAAGATTACTTAAGTGATAAATTTGTCTTTTCATGCTTGAAAATATAAGAGGGGAATCTACAAAAACCTAGCAGTTACATCTAATGTTACAACAGTCACATAGACCAGGGATTGGATGTATATCAACATAGTTGTGCAAGCAAATGCGTTTTGTCTCTCCAGCAGACTGTGATAATTGAGATACAGTTTCAAAAACATTAGCATTAGAAAATCTATAAACTACCCCACAAGTTTTACAACATCTATAGCAGTTTCAGACAGTAAATGTAAAATTAAAATTGCACTCTACATCTTCTCTCCTTCTTGTGTTAAGTTTTTGAATGTTTGAGCTCCCACCTCTTTATGCAAACGAGATTTCATTAGCACATTTAGATAATTTATTAGGATCCTCGAGGAACTGGACTGTCAAAGCCATCTTTAACATTTTCATAAAACCACATAACAGGAATGTTTATCTGTTTTCAGTTCTACCTTGATTTATAGAACACTTAATTTTAATAGGAACAACATATTTCTATGTCTGGTTGCTTCAAAGTATTTGCTGTTATGGATGGAAAATTGTGTTTTCACAGGCAGACAAGGAAACCGTACTTAAAACTCAGGAGTACACATTTTGATTTGTGACAATTTGGACTGTTTGTCAACTCAAGTGTGTTCATTAATCTCTTAAAATCCCCTGAAAATAGAACCTCGGACAGACATGGGCATACCAAAATTCCCCTGATGAACATTTATCTGAATTGCTATTGTCACCCCTTGTTAGTTGTCATTTCATTCAGCAAACAGCTGAGTATCAGCAAATCTTCACTTGTTGGAGCCACAGCACAGGCCCTCATGTGGCCCCAGAGCAAGTCCAAGGAGCTGAGGGAAGCACACGTCAATAGCAGTAAGCCAATTAAAATCACTCTTCATTTAAGCTGTGATCTCTATTGATTTGCCTTTCAATTCTCATCTATCAGGCCGGCAGGCTGCCTTGAAGGCTTGGAGGGATAGATTGTCTAACTGACTCAGATCCTCAGCTGCCGCTGTACTAACTGCCAGCAGATTCTTAAGGAAAATCAACGCAGGCTGGTTGCATACGCTGTTTTATAGACTAAACAACACCCTGAGCCTTCAAGACTTGAGGGCTTGTGGATCTGATTCTGTTGCAACGCTACAGAAAGAAATATCAAATGAAATGTTGACTGCTTGTCAAAGCAAAAACAGAACACACAGTAAACAATAAAAAACAATCTGAAATCAATATGGATCCAGGTTATATAACTGGACATGAACATTTATTATGATATGTACATGTTGGTGATAAACTGGAGAATCAGTATAAACAAAGTAATTTATTAGCACATTAACTGTCTATGTCAACTAATTCAGTGTTTAGTGAAAAGAACCACGCCATTAGTTCAGAGCACTGAAACTGTGCTTGCATTTGTAGTGCAACAGCTGTTTCATTCATGCTTCATAATTATTGGCTCATTCAGCAGCTGTGTGGCTATCAGCTGACTAATAACGTTCAGGTGTGCACCAAGGCAATTTCAACTGAACACTTCTCAGTGATTTGTCCATTCCAAAGCTGTTTGCTGCAACAGCTAACTGCTGGCTAGAAACAGTTGAATGCTAGTGTTGCTTCGATACTGCTGGATGTGCAATGTGCAAGCAAAACATTTAATGTAGTAGTTTGTAATGGGTTGTTCGCTGCTACCATGGCCGCTGCATGTCATATGAATGTGTCACGCTTTACTACAGCTTTTCTGACAAAAACAGTTAGTGGCCAAAAATTGAATGGATGCAGACTTAAGGTTGGGAAAAGATTGTTGTCCTAGTAGTCTTGCATTGCCAGACTTTTCTCCACAGCGCTGTAAAGGAGGGACCTGCAAGTCCACACAGCAAACCGGGATGGGAGAGAAACGTGCTCTGGTTCTTTGGCAGGTCTTTAAACCACTCACAATTGTCATGGAGCCTTGGTGCTGCTGCAAAATAATTGCTGCAAAGTTGCCACTGCAAAAATTGCCTCGGGAGAGAACTTCTCTAGTGGAACGCATGCGTTCAAAAGTTGTTTTATTTGTGCAATAGAAAACTCAGTAGACAGATCATCTAGCTGTCTTGATTTACCCTACAGAGATTTGAGGAGCAGTTAATTATAGTCCTCATAAATCGACCAGAGTTTACGACACAAAGAAAGCGTGAGGTAACAGACCTCCAGCTGAAAAGAAGGACATACAGCAGAATTTTCGGCTGCAACCAAGCAATCTAGGCAGTAGGAGGTTGTGTATATAGATCATCATCAGCTTTCATCTGATCATTATCAACGGAAACCGTTCATCCTGGAAGCAAAGTCCCACAGACCAGTGATAAAAACAACGCAGTTAATTGGATCATTGTCCAGTCTTTGACTCTCACCACCAGCTCTGTTGAGATGTTCAAAACATGTTCTTTAGTGGTTTGAAAAACCTGTCAAAAACAGTCTGCTTGATGATCATCTCCACGCAAAGGTCAGTTTGAAGATGTGCATGTCCCCAGAGGGTCCTTTCGCCTTGCTTCATTTTCTACTTTTTCTTCTGACACACCCCCTCTCCAAAAGGCAGAAGGGGGTCGAGCAGCAGGGCGCGGTTTGGTGGAGGTGACTTGACATAAATTGTAAATGAGTGAGAAAAAAAATTGTTGGTGTGAGCGTCCATCTACACAACACTGCTTTTTGTGCTTACTTTGATTAAATACTGTCTTGTAAGCATACCTCAATGTTAATAATTCCAGTGCTTGCGGATGCATTTCTACCAAGCTCCCTGTTTTCTTGCAGAATCAAAGGCCTTGAACTGTCAGTGTCTTCCCCCTCGAGCCCACACAGCAAACTGTATCAGCTTTCTGGTTCAGCAGCTTTGATAATAATCTGACCTCACCTGTTTGGTTGACTTGGGGAGTTGTGATTTTCCTCCTGTATGCTGTGTGAAAACCGCAAAGTGGGAGTGAGTATTCATTTTGTTGCCTTAACCCTCCTTTATTTTACAAAGGTTATTTTGTGACAACAACTCGTCTAACGCAGTGTCGCCTGAAGTAGCTTTGTCCTGGACTGAAGCCATTTTTTTTTTCACAAATCCTCACTGATCAACGTTAAAAGCTGGCAAAAGATGGCACCTCTATTTTTTTTATAGTCCCCTAATAAACACACAAGAACAACACGTTAAAAAGGTCACCATGACATGGTGACAACCTGGTGATAAACGTGAACTTTGGGAAAATTAAAGGCAAAAAAACTGGATTTAATGTTGATTTAACGTTGAACATGGTTGAAAAAACTCCCAAAGGCTCTACACGTAAGAAAATGTAACTTTCATGAATAATAATGACACTAGAGAAAAATTTTGATTTATTTATAGTGGCGTTTCAGGGAATGTGTGTACAGCTGACAGACCTGAAGTAGGTTATCTGTACTCATACACTTAACACACCCTGAAAGTCCGGGCCACATCTGGCTCTCTTTCAGCCTTTGTTTCTGCCTTCAGGCTCTGTTCCTTATCGTGCCTTGTACACTACATTTTACTGCCCTGACAAGGCACCAGAGGTGGCAAATACATTTACTTGAGTACAGCACCTTTAATATTGAGGTACTGAATATTGAGTATTTTGTTTTCATTTTCCTTTATTAGATTTCAAAAGAAAATAAACTATGCAATCCTCAGTATTGTTTTTGTAGTTGACTTCCTGTACTTTTTAATCATGTTAAAAGAATAATACTTAATAATGAGTATGTAGCCTAAAGAGTATTTCTTTGTTGTTTTATGAAGACTTTGCTGAATTATAATTGCTGTAGAATGTTTAAGCATGCAGGTTCTTTGTGGACATAGACAATGCTGTTAAACAGACTTTTTCTTTTTTTAAATGCCAAATTTAAGGGTTGTTTACCATTTACTTTACTTTATGCCAAAGTGGATTTAAGAAATAACGATTTTGTTACATTTAAAGTTGTAGAGGAACGAAAGCAAAAATAAAACAACAGAATTTGAAGTACAGTAAGACCTTTTCCTGCAGCTCTCTCCTCTGTCACACGGACATATGCACGTGCAGAAAAACCAATAGAAATCCTCTCTCCCTCTCTCTGAAATTACCTGTGATTGGCCAAAGTCTCCTGTCACGGGCTAGAATTTCTTAAGCCTGATTTTTACCTAACAATACCACAAATAAATGGCCTACCACAGCTGTAATCCAAATTATAGTATTGTGATTCTCTGCAAATATCATACTGAAAAACTCTTCTGAGTTAGATTCCACAACTTTTAAGACTGGAAAATTTGTCTTCCAACTGCAAACATGGAGAACTACTTTTTAAAACTTCAACAGCCTTTAAGTTGTGCTACATGACATTAGTAAACTGCATGTGGGTTTCTTGGGAAAGGCTTTCATATCAATAAGAGTTGTGGAATCCAGGAGGTTGAAACATATACCAAGGTTTCACGTGACAATAATGGAATATTAATATATATTGTTAAAATATCTTTACAAGACTTATTTTTTCAAGCTGTCGCAGTTATGGATTTATTGAGTGAGTGTGTTTAGAAAAGGGTTTTTCAGATCTGGTCATTGCCATTTGTGCAGACATCGAGCAGCCTAAGAATCTAAATCCTGCTCGTAGGTTAGAGTTGCAGCCTTTGATGCCAACAGTGCCACAGTCACAGTGGGATGATGGTCCCCGATGCTGCCTAGGCTTCACCATGGCAACGCTTTGCCTGTCTTACAACAAGGAGGCCCCCGGCAGCACTAGCTCTCCTTCTCGGCACCGTGGCAGCCCCGGTGTACCAAGCCACCACATTGTTTCGGAAATGATTAATTACCGTTCTAATGAAATGTTAAGGCTCTGGAAATGTCACAGGGATGACATGGGGTTGTCAGTGTGGGCCAGCGGGGAGGAGCGTATTGCACACACACATCTGGGAGGATATGGAGCACCAGCCACTCGCTGCCTTATCAAGGAAAGAACTTAATATTACCTGAGTTTGGTTTCTGTTGGATTTTATATAACTTAATTTTTTTAACCAACTTTTTATATGTTTACACTGGCAAAGTGTGCTCTCTGAGTCTGGATTTTGAAGCTGATCTCTGATTAAAAGTCAAACCAATTTATCTTGTAAAGTCAAAACATGTGTTTTCTATCCTAACTTAACAATCAATATTAGATAACAGTGAATAAGCGGTAAACATCACCTGATTTTATTGCAATGCTTCCATATACATGCACTAATTTCCCCTCCTTTATGCTGCCATAACCCCTCATTCAGATATACTGTAGGTCCAAGGTGTCAGCCCGGAAATGATTTAATCCATTTGTGTTTGAAGGGAAAAAGTAGAGGAAGGTATCGCTG
The DNA here is from genome assembly GCF_013103735.1 of Etheostoma cragini. Taxonomy (NCBI): domain Eukaryota; kingdom Metazoa; phylum Chordata; class Actinopteri; order Perciformes; family Percidae; genus Etheostoma; species Etheostoma cragini. The sequence goes on from NC_048426.1 coordinate 10,829,894, forward strand.
GATGAAAAACACAAATGACATTCCAAATTTCCCTGATGAATTGGTCCATTTACTGAAATAAATTGAATTGATGTAAAAGATCCCACAGGAGCAGAAAATTGTTCAGCTATGGATGTAAACCCACTTGGAGCTACGGCATCTACAAACAGCCACGCTTATTTGCATTACACATAAGTCTTGTAAAGATGTGCTGATTATCTGTTTGTCCCACTTAATAAGAGCAGTTTTTTTTCTATGAGACAAAATGTTTGCTAATTAACTTGGGACAAAAACAGGAACACATGCAATTATTTAAATTAATGAATCTGATTTGTTTGTGATATTACATAATGTGTTGATGTGTTGAAATCTCAATGACTTGATTCACAGAGAAGATGTTGAACATTCTTTGTTTGTTTACCTGTTATTATTAGCCCATCTGTACAAGCTAAACCCTCAAGTATCCATATTGTAAAACAGATTGTGAGTTATGTTGAATTCAGCTCATCCATGATCTCAATATCTGGTATCTCCATGACATGTGCAGCCATCAGTTCCTGTTAAACCGTATGTTTTATAATTATAAAGATGTAATTTCTTTCTAATTCATAGTACAGGTTGAGCCTTTCAAAGTCAACTTCAAGGATCTTTCTTTTTCCAGTCACACATGTTCAAGACTGTGGGTGAAAAAACATAAGAATTCATGAATATCAAGCTTCTCCGATTTTGGCAACAGATCATCAAACATCTATCTCTTGACATCGCTATTTTAAGGTTGTGAAACATATGGCAAACCACCAGCATGGCTGTTTGAGCAGATGTTTTTGGTTACTTGAAAAGCATTTGATCTTGAATGATTAGTGTCCATCAGAGCATTTCCTTGTTTGGTGTCCTAATGATCGGGCTGCTGTGACAGCGTGTTTCCTCATGCTGCTTTTATGGGCAACTTATCCACACACCATTTCCAGTTCCAGATCACTGATGCCAGCACTGTAGGTCAATTTATAATGTGCAGTGGAGAAGGATCAACCCATGTGGATGCACAAAGAACAACATCATTAATTCAGCAACATCAGTATATGTACAAATTGTGTTTTACCTGACAGAAAACAGATGTATCTTACCAGTCAGTCCATAAAAACGTCAGGAATATACAGTACATATTTTTAACGAGGTTTAGAAAGTGCACAGTGGCTCTCACCTCCCCTTGACTTATACCCACGGAGGAAATCAAAGGTCAGTTAAAGTTGAATTCCCAGGGCCGGGCTGAGGTCGATGCTGGGTCAAATGCTTTAAGGTAGAACTAATCTGTTAGACAAGTGTCTCCCTGAAACATCACACAACGCTCTTTTCATGCAAGCTAATAGGTTAGCAGGTTAGCAGCAGCCATTATATTTAAAGGATTACACCTATTTTTATAGTTATATTTCTCCAGTACACGTGGAGAGATTGGCAGTAAATTCATCTCTGATACTCTCATAACAGTGACTGAATGGGTATGAGTCACAATTAATCCTGGTAGGCTTCTGAAGGGAATTGGCAAAATACCACAAAAAAAAAAAAACTTTGAAACTACTAAATGCTGGGGAAGTTTACACTTAATGAGCATGAATTTTCAGCCATGTTAAGTTAAAACAGGAAAATAGCCAAACATCTAAAGATATATGTGATGCTGGTTGGTATCATTACCAACCAGCATCAAATTTATCTCGAGGTTTCAAATTGTGTTTTTAAAATGTTAAAACGGCAAGCTAGCAAAAGCACATTCGACTTTGGCTCTAATTTTTAATCTTTGGATATACCTCTTGCTACCAAATCTTGTCACATCAGCCCCATTTAGTAGGCCTACCAGTGAAAAATGGGGGGAGAGACAACAGGAGACATCCAGCCTCACAATAAACAGCAGAGAAAAGAAAAAAAAATATATATATATATATATATATATATATATATATATATATATATATATATATATATATATATATATTATAATATTATATTATATTATATTATATTATATTATATTATATTATATTATATTATAGGTGAGTGAGAGTAGGACGCCGCAACAGCGCCTAACCGACCCCACTGGTAGGAAGACACGAACCAGCCAAGGCACCCCGCAGCCCCCCTACAGAGCGTGAAGGACTCAAGGAGGGCCTTATCAAGACCCAAAGACCCAGAGACCCAGAGAGTAAAAACCCAGGCCCAGGATGCCAGCGTTGCAGTGGATTACTGTAGTCCATATCATGGTAAAAATTTGATCACCTCAGTAGTAACATAACATATTACAACAGCTAGTGTTCTGGACTTGTGGAAACACATTTTTCACAAACCTGTTTTAATATCAAATGTGTAGACTACTTAACTGTCTATCATTTGACACAAAGTCAACAGTGTTGCCAATTCTTTTGGAAAGAGCTCAAAACAGCACAAGAAGACTACAAATGGAATCCAAACTCAGTAATGAGATAAAACTGTAAAACACTCAGGTATTTTCATTCAAATGACTGTGCTCATTTAACAGATAGAAACAGCTTTTAGAGCTTTCATTTATCTTTTACTTTTGAATGTCTGACATGGAAGGTAGATGGGGCAAATTTTTGACACTAACACACTTTTATCAAGATCATTTTGCAGATTTCCTGCTGGGTTTGATATCATCAAAACTGTGAAATATGTTTCACAACGTGAATAAACTTAGAAATCATTAGCATCCAATTTGCAAAAGTATAATTTATTTGTCACCATCAACCCATGTTATGCTGTTCGTTAGTCAGATGTTAGTTTTCAATGAAAGCAGTCAGTTAGAACTAAACTGTTTAAAAAAAAAACTTATTCCTGCATTGAAACCTGCTTACAGTGTATGCACAGCCCATGCTGTTATATTTTAATCAGTCTTCTTCAAGCCTTCTCCCAACATCAAATACAGTGTTTGGAGCAGAAGTCAGCCAGTTAGCTAAAGATTGGAATAGAGTTTGAGCTGATTTACAGGAGGATTATTCCTGCCGAATGTTAATTTGCTGTTTCAGCCCCATGTTGGCAGTGACCCTTTGCCCCTTGTGCTTATGAAATGCTGATCAGGAAACACACAGATGATTATACCAGCTTCCTATCTCATCTGCAAATTGCATGTCTCTCTAAAAGAATGTAGTTAAGGCTGTGCAGTTTTATCTGAATCACAGTGGTCGACAGTGTTGTGCTACTTCTCATCTTGCATTGGTACAATGTTTACTTAGAAATATTTTGTTAACATAACATTCAGAAATAGAAATCACAATAAAGCACAATACTAAAATGCACCAATAAGCAAACAGCAACACACTTCGCTGAGCAACTTAAAGACTCAGAAAGTGTGTAATGACCATTTTACTGCTCATGGGGACCAGAAAAAAACAGTGGTCTGCTGCCCTAGTGGCTACTGCTGGGGATCAATGGTCATTAATCTTTCTAGAGAGGCTCTGGCTGCACTTTTTAGGGGTAGAAGGATTGCTGACCCAAGTACAAGACATCTTTCTGGGTCCAATAGGCAAGGTTTTCTGTGTTTGGATGCCACAGCACTTCTCGTCTGTTTTGTACAGCTCGAAGTGGAGCTCAGTCGGGGGGGGGGGGGGGGGGGGGGGGGGGGGGGGGGGGGGGGGGGGGGGGGGGGGGGGGGGGGGGGGGACTCAATTGATGTGCAGACACAAATCATTAAGTAGCAGCTGACACACATGAACCTACTGCTCTTTTTTATTTCGTGATTCTGAAGGAAAGTATTGTATTAACTATATCTTGATCTCATCAATGCTGGTAGAAGTACTCAGATCCTTTAGAATAAAGTACATAAGTGGCAAAATACATATTTTTTAGATTATTAGATTGTTGATACTTATTCAACATTGTGTAATGTTCAATTTGACAGCTGGTTGAGTTGGTATCCAAACTAGGGGGAAGGACCCCACAAAGGATCACAAGCTAAAACTGAGGTGTCATGAGCCGGGGGGTAGTGCTATACTAAAATTGAGGGTTAATTAAAGGTTATGTAACCACTATTTGTGGCAGGTTTACACACATTATTCAAATATTACTATGAAACGAAAGAATGTTTTGTTGTCTTTTTATCTTTACTGGTTAAGTATAGACTCAGAAAAAAATTATTTAATTTACTGTGCTGCTCAAAGGCTACCACCTGCAGCTACCAAACTTTTCAGGTGGTTGTTTTCTAGCATGTTACTCAATGCATGAGTTGACATCGTGAATCAATCAACACACCTTATGTCAATGTGAGAGAGGGAAATTTATATGTATTGTTTTTTGAAAGCTTGCATGTTTTCATGTAAAATCTTCATTTGAAAATTAATTAATGAGTAAAACTGTCAGATAAATACATGTAAAACATGTTGTATTTCCATCTGAAATGTAGTAAAGTTAAAGTGTAAAGTATTGCATTGAAACAAAAATACTCAAGTATAAGTATCGCAAAATTCTACTTAGGTACGTTTTTGTCAGGTCAATTTAGTCAAGAACAACGCAGACAATTAAAATGATTTTAAAAATTTTAATGCAAAAGTAAGTAACAATTTACCAGCAAGGAGAGTTGCTCAAATTACTTGAGTAAAAGTACCTGAGTAGTGTTACTTTCAACCACTGTGTACTGCTCATAAGTATTGATTATGCACTGTAAATGAACTTTAAACTATTGTACCTAAAATACATCAAGTGTTATGTTGCAGTTTTATATCTGATAACACATTTATTTCGAATCTGAAAAAAGCATTTGCATACAATCTCAACTCATCTACAAAGTAACTGTAGTTTTTTAATGCAATGTTGGCACTGTAAAACCAACGGCCTTCAGTGAATATAATAATCAAACATAAAACATAATTTAAAGCACTTAAACATTAACATTTTCTGTCAGATGCAATCATTTTATGCTGATATGAAAATTGCCATTAAACACCCTGAGAAGGACAGAGGAGACCTCCCTACTGCTGTGAAACATATTTGGAGGGTACCTATCACTCTCAAGTGAAGTCATGAAACTCAATGACATAAAAGTATGGTTGAATAGTTTAATGAAACCGCACATATGATCGCTGTGTGATTCAGCCGCCCACACAACAATTTCACTGAGCAGCTAATGTAACCCTATAAAGAATCATGGGCAGCCCTCTAAGTAAAATAGAGCTGTCATCACACAGTATTTTATACAGGCTTACCAATATTAGTGTAATGTACCATAGGGTATTGTACTGTAGGCTATGTGACATTTACCATTAAAGTGGGAATGTGACCTACAGACATTCACTGTCTTACTGTAAAAGCTACATACAAAAAAACGTTTTATTTCATGAGATGAGTTTGGGTTGGTGAGTCGCATTCTCCCTCATATCAACCCAGCTTGAATAACTAAACATCATTCATTCAGTCATGGAGGAGCTAGTATCCTTCATCTGCCCAGCGTTGTGCAGAGCTGTGGTTTGTGGGCGTAGACTGTAAATGCAACCGAGACCTCACCAATAGGCACAGTGCTGCTTGACTGGAGTCAAGGACACTTAGTGACATGATACTAATAGAGGTTGGCACCGAGACATAAAAAATACAAACACATTTAGTTAAGAGAGCTTCAAGGATCTCATAGGGCAAAGCTGTAACTCTTTATACCCCAACAAGACCAGCAGTTTGTTTAAGGACCCATAAGTATTAGGTTTCCAAAAGGAGCAAAGGAGCAATTCATCTTTTGACATCCTTACTACCCTATCTAAATTATGCTTAAACAAGAAGACACACACTGTGTCAACACAACATATTAATGCTAGACAGTATGTACTACATGCTAATTGACGTTGTATAATTTTATGACAGTTATCTTATATAAAAATGTACAAAAATGGCAACATACTTTATACTTACAGGAAATGCCCATGTGTGACAATGGCTGTCAATTAAACTACAACTTTGAGGAGATACTGCCGCTTACATTTACTTTAGTTTTTCCAGCTGTGAGTAGCTCCTCCATCTCTTTTGTGCATTGCATTGTGAAACAATAGTTTGCTTTTATAGCACTGCAACTTTACCTCTCCGGGAACCATCACCTTATCGTGGGGGAGAGGGGAAAACTCTGACTGTTGTTTGTGCATTTGCACCAAACAAGAGTTTGGAATATTTGGCCTTCTTGGAGACCTTGAATGGAGTCCTGTATGGGGCTCCAGTAGGGGACTCCATAGTTCTGCTGGGGGGCTTCAACGCACACGTGGGCGATGATGGAGATACTTGGAGAGGGATGATTGGGATCCCTGATCTAAACCAGAGAGGTTGTCAGTTGTTGGACTTTTTTGCTAGTCATGGATTGTGTATAACAAATACCATGTTCGGACATAGGTGTGCTCATAAGTGTACGTGGTACCAGAGCATCCTAGGCCAAAGGTCAATGATTGATTTTATAATCGTTTCATCTGATCTGAGGCCATATGTTTTGGACACTCGGGTGAAGACAGGGGCGGAGCTGTCAACTGATCACCATCTGGTGGTGAGTTGGGTCAGAGGGTGGGGGAAGACTCTGGACAGACTTGGTAAGCCCAAATTTGTAGTGCGGGTAAATTGGAAACGTCTGGAGAAGGCCCGTGTCCGACAAACTCACACCTCCAGCTGAGCTTTTTGTGCATCCCTGTGGAGGCTAGGGGCATTCAACCACAGTGGACAATGTTCAAAGTTTCCATTGCTGAAGCTGCGGCGGGGAGCTGTGGTCTGTGCCAATCAGAAGGGTATCACACTTCTCAGCTTCCCTGATAAAGTCTTCTCCAAGGTGCTGGAAAGGAGGGTTTGGCCAATAGTCAAACCTCGGATGGAAGAGGAACAATGCGGATTCCGTCCTGGTCCTAGAACAACGGATCAGATCTTCACTCTCGCAAGGATCCTGGAGGCAGCCTGGGAGTATGCCCAACCAGTCTACATGTGTTTTGTGGATCCGGAGAAGGCGTATGACCGCGTCCCCCAGTGGGCACTGTGGAAGGTGCTGCGGGAGTATGGGGTGAGGGGTCCCTTCTCAGGGCCATCCAATCTCTGTGTGACCAAAGCGAGAGCTGTGTCCAGGTTCTCGGCAGTAAGTCAGACTCATTCCAGGTGAGGGTTGGCCTCTGCCAGGGCTATGCTTAGCCACCAATCCTGTTTGTAATGTTTATGGACAGGATATCGAGGCGTAGTCGGTGTGGGGAGGACTTGAAGTTCAGTGGGCTCAGGATCTCATTGCTGTTTTTTTAAGATGATGTGGTCCTGATGGCATCATTGGCCTGTGACCTGCAGCACTCACTGGATCGGTTTGCAGCCGAGGGTAAAGCGGCTGGGATGACGTTCAACACCTCTAAATCTGAGGCCATGGTTCTCAGCAGGAAACTGATAGAGTGCCTTCTTCAGGTAGGGAATGAGTTCTTACCCCAAGTAAAGGAGTTTGGATCCCTTGGAGTCTTGTTGGCTAGTGAGCTAGTGAGCGTGAGATTGGTCGAAGAATCGGAGCAGCGGGTGCGGTATTACATTCCATTTATTGCACCGTTGTGACGAAAAGGGAGCCGAGTCAGAAGGCAAAGCTCTTGATCTGCCGGTCAGTGTTCGTTCCTACCCTCACCTATGGTCATGAAGGCTGGGTCATGTCCGAAAGAACAAGAACCAGGGTACAAGCGGCCAAAATAGGTTTCCTCAGGAAGGTGGCTGGCGTCTCCCTTAGAGATAGGGTGAGAAGCACAGTTATCCAAGAGGAGCTCGGAGTAGAGCCGCTGCTCCTTCGCGTCGAAAGAAGCCAGTTGAGGTTGTTCGGGCATCTAGTAAGGATGCCTCTTGGGCGCCTCCCTAAGCTGGTGTTCCAGGTACGCACAGCTGGGAGGCCCCAAGGAAGACCCAGGACCAGATGGAGAGATAATACCTCCAACCTGGCCTGGGAACGCCTCAGGATCTCCCAATTGGAGCTGGTTGATGTGGCTCGGGAAAGGGATGTTTGGGGTCCCCGGCTGGAGCTGCTGTCCCCGCAACCCAATACCAGATAAGCGGATAGATGAAAAGGATAGATGGATGTCTGCTTTTAGTATACTATTTTGTCAGTTTCCGGTGTGAACACATGACATAATCAAAACCTGGTTACAATCAATGAGCATTTTGAAATTGTCTTTAGGAGTAAACAAGTCTGCAGCTAGCAGTTAGGTTGTATTTATATAGGCACCTTGGTGCTTTGAACTACATGCAAACATCAGCGTGCTCATATGCTCACAGTAATAATGCTAACATGCTGTTAAGCAGGTATCATGTTCAACAATTTAATTTAGTGCACGAGCACAATAATATAACATGTAGTAAGCACAATGCACAAAGTACAGTTGATGGGAATTACATTTCATTTTCCTGGCATTAGGTCTTACACCAAAGTAATGGAATAATTATATTGTTGATCTGATCATTGTGGTAGATGAAAAGTTACAAGATCACAAACATTATAATTCATCCTGAGTGGAACATGAATGTAGTTGTTTTGATATTTCATTCTGGACCTGAATGATGGATCAACTAACCGACTTAACAACCCCAGAGCACCAACACCAGCCTGGTTAAAAAGAAAAAAAGTAATTGGTGAATAAATTCATAAATCATAAAGTTATTGTATTTCTGTCTCTGGTGGCTTCACCAGCTTTGCAGCCCCTAAGCATCATGTTTCTATCTCTCTGTCTCTTTCTCCAGTTTTGCTCAAATGTCATTAAATCCAAGGCAGGATGCCGTTAAATCGTTAAACCGTTGATCTTGCAATTATATTGACACACTGGCAGATGGTGTTCCTGGTTATGGAATAAAGATGACTTTACTAAAAGCTCAAACACAGAAGCTCATCACCCTGACTAATGAGAAAAGGTTATCACAAAGTTTATGCATGCAAGTTAACTTTTGACCCTTAATGCTGTTTCCATGTAAACAAGGGTTCTACTGGACATGCATCTCAACCTTTTCATCTTGTAGTTCATTTATTCTTTTACCGTCTTCCTGCTCACATTTCTTTTTTCCTTTGGTCAGTATCACAGTGGCACAGAGGAAAATGTTTATACATTCAGCTCATTATTCACTACGTCTAATTAATGCTACACTTGAAACCGGGAAAGTGCAATTTAGCACCTTCTGTCTGTCCCTACAGGGGAATCCATTTAGGTGCAACGTAAAATCCTCTTTGATGTAGAAATCTATTTTCATTGGTAACCAGAACTGTTGATGCATAACACAACAGCTGAACCTATATTTTATATCCCAAAAGGAATTCATTTTTGTTGCAGCCCCTGATGCTATTTATACTTTACATTTTCAATTTTATTATATTTTTCTTGGGTTGAATTGAATTTTTTTGAGTCGGCTCTATTATGCATTTTTCAATTCTTGTAGCAGTTGATAGATGTCTTACATTCAAAGCAAAAACCGATCCACCATCAGGAGTATTTACAGCATGTTTTGATTGATAGTGTAATCTTTGAACTACAAAAGAGAAGATAGAAACTTGTTTACACGTAAGCTGTCTTCTGTCATTCAAAGCCAAAAATCAGTACATTAAGACACCGAACAGTTGACAGTGGTGGTCTTTTCAATAAGAGCGTCCCACTTTTTCCAAACCTCTATGATCAAAAATATTAACAGAAAATGAAGCGCAGCCTTCTTGTTATTGCATGAGCAGAGCTTCGCCCCATAGCAGGCTGTGGTGCTTTAATATTTGATGATTTCCTCTGACTCCTGGAGCAAACCTTGGCAATCTCATCATATCCTCATACAAAGAACCCACAACCTATCCTTATACAAAGAACCCCCAATTAAATGTAATATTGTTTGAAACTGGACTCTTGTAAAAATAAACTGTGTCACATAAGAAGTTGATATAAAGTAGTTCTAAGGTTAACAGCTGTTTCACATTCAAATTACAAATTGTGTGTCACTTGGTTTTAAGAGGTTTTTTTTCTTTGTTTCTTGGCCCACAGTGGTCCAGTGAGAAGCACTGATGACCCAGATCAGGGCCAGTGGGGCTGTGCAGATAGCAAGGAATCACTGTGGATCCCATCTGGTCTTCTGTGTGGACACATGAAGGACCTCAGCTGGATCTGAGTTTACCACAGCATGCAAACGCAGGACAGCCAAATACACTAATTAGTGACATGAAGAGTTACAAATATCCACCATCATACAAAGCATCGTTTACCCTTTGAAAACGATTGCTCCCATCAAAGTAGAACTCCCCATGGAGGCTTATTGCAACAGTAGATGTCTGCTTACAATAATATGACATTTGTAAATATCAGTATTGACATATTCAGCAGTTAAAACGTTACATTACTACTTTCTGTAGGGTATAAAATGTGTGTGTGTGTGTGTGTGTGTGTGTGTGTGTGTATGTGTGTGTGTGTGTGTCTATATGTAAATGTTACCATATGTAAATACTGTATGTGTATATATTGTGTAAGTCTGTGTATATTCACAACAGTGAATTAGTATTTCTCAGCCTTTACAGTCGCCTGTAAAATAATCAGCTGATTTGTTGTCAGAAAAAAACTGTAGCACATCTGCATTTTCTTGTATGGACGACTGTTTTGCAATCATTTTGTTCACCTGAAAGCTGAAAATCCCATTAAATCTTTTTCAACATCCTTTATGTAAATGTCTGTGCCATTTGCAAGTCCTGCCCTTAATTCCTGACAGGCACTATTCCCAAGTAATTAGGCTGACGCCAGCTCGGCTATGAGATTCCCTGTGAAAAGGTGGCAGAGAGCGTCAGGTATAAATTATATTTACAATGAACTCAGTTATGTGGGCCACGTCCCTAAAGCGCACCAGCCCTTCAAACAACATAATTTAGTCTTTGTTGTCCCACAGTGCAGCATGCAGCATTGACAAAGAAATTGATGTTTTTGGTTATTTGGTGGATTTCGGCTTACATATCCTGACTTGTGGACATTTATCCATTACCTGGAGCCATGCCCATTTAGTCAGTGACTTCATTTTGTTTTAGATAATAATAGGAGTAGACTTCAACTTCTTTTTCTGTCCTTTTGTGTTGTGTCTGGTTTCTAATTGCTATGTTTTTGTTTGTACAGTATGTGTACAGCATTTAATGCCTCTTTTAGTTTCTTATTCTTATAGGCTAAAACTGGTTGTGCAAATTTGATCTTTGTTTCAATAGGTAAAACATTAACTCCCTTGTTCACATGTTGCCTCTTGTTGAATATGGTGTTGACACACAGCATAAAGAAGAAAATGATGTGATGCAGATGAAGCCTCGGAGAGCCGTCTCTATCAAAACATTTGTCACCCAAACTAATCAAGGCGAGGCAGCTACATTCATTAGCTCGCCTCAGTTTCTTGAACACTGGTCGGCAGACTTCAAACTCCATTATTGTTATGGGATAACTTGGTGACATTTGGCTACCACTCTGAATATTATAATGCTCAAAGTGGGCTGTGAGTGTTTAGCAGGCCTGACATGCTGAATGTACAATTTCAGGGAATGAATGACATGGTAGAATGGCATGGTATGTGTTGCTATTTCTAGAAGACTTCCAATACATGATGTTTGGCTGTGGTTTATGATCCATCACAACAAAGCTTGTGACCCCTCATCACTGGCTGCACGTGTACCTGAACATTATGCAACAAAAAATAGAAATTTTAAGTGACTGACGATTTTGTAGTGGAGATTTATTATTTACCTGTGTTATGATTAGGAAAATGTGATTTTCTTTTTTGAATGGACATTTTTCACATCAAAGACTAAACATTGCATTATTGGTTGGTTTAAATCAAGAAATATAAGCTGTGGTTAAAATTTCCTTAACACAAAAATAGAAAGGGAAGTGCCCGTCAGATGTGTCTCTCAGTGAATGACTTCCGTGGGTGGGAAGCTGGTAAACAACCATATTTGAGGTACTTGTACTTTACTTGATTCTTTTCTTTACATGCCACTTTCTACTTCTACTCCTCTACATTTCATAGAGAAACATTGTACTTTTTACTGCACTGCATTATTTTGAGAGCTTTATTATTTACTTTGCAAAATAGGATTTTTACACACAAAACACGTGTAGTTTATAAAATACAATGTTTTATGATAAATTGCCCAACAATATACAGGCCTGCAAATACAGCTGAAATAATTAGCTGAATAGCTGATTAAACACTTAGTTTATTAACATAACTGTTTTGTCATTTCCAGTTTCCAAAATGTATTTTTTTACTTTTAATACTTTGAATATATTTTCCTGATGATACTTACATAGTTGTTTTTACTCAGTAATTATTTATTTTATTTTTATTTATTTAACCTTTTTTCAACCAGAAAGTCCCTTGAGATTGAAATCTCTTTAAAGAAATATAGCTTTTACTTGTAACAGTGTATTTTCTGCGGTGTGGTATTAGTACTTTTACTTAAGTAAAGGATCTGAATACTCCTTCCACCATTGCATACTAACAACTCTTTGTTAGTATGTCATTCTCAGTCTTTTTTCAACGCAACACACAGGATGACATCTCAACAATGACCACAAACTGCATGACTTACGTACTGTACAAAACATGTACCGGAACTTCATGATGTAACCCTGCATGCAATCAAATCCTTGCATGGTGATTGGTGTTATCCTGTGAAGCGACACACAGCAAAAGGTCAACTACGAAAAGTCCTAGACAGCATGCAACACTAAAAGGCTGCCATGACCTTCAGGCAGTGCCATTCTGGGAAAAGGAGAGGGCGGTATGGGGGTAATTGAAATACAGTGCTGTGATTAGTGAAGGTTTTTATTTGTGACTTCTTGGTAGCAAAAGGTCGCAAGAAATCCAAGGTTGTCATTTTGATCTTGTTTCTTGCACAGCTGTAGCATGTACTCTATATATCACATGTTGCAAGGACTGCAAAAGACTGATTTAAGTTACATGTAGTTATCAATGAAAAAGATTTTTGTCATCTAATGAAATAGAAGAAATGTAGTTACAGGAAATCATCCATTTTCAGCAGATGATTTTTCAACCCTGATGTTATCACAGTCAAGAGGATCAATAGTTTGCAGCTTGCTCCTTATCAAGAGATAATCAAGTATAGCTTGAATACCCTGGCTTTACTCCCCTCATGCTTTTTAACCCTTGTGTTGTCTTCCCGTCAAAATTGAAAATCAACAATTTTGTTGACCATTTTTATCGTTTATCGTTTGTCACTTTTTTTAACATTTAACATTATGTAACACTAACTCATTAACTTTAGTTTCCAAGTTATTTGGGGAATTTACGGTCAATAAACCTAATTTATAGGAAATCCTACATAATGTTTGAGTTAGAAAAGTAGAATTTAGGAATTATTCTGACTAAAATTAAAGGAATGTGTGATGATGGATAATCACAGACTGAAATATGTCAACTTTTACTCAATACTATTTCGAAACCACATTCATTTCTTTTTCAAATGCTGTAAAATCGAATAAGATACCCCAAAATTAATGAAAGTAGAGATTTGTGCTTGACAAAGAGCGTTGTGTGGAATCAATCATGTTATTTTGGGTAGTTGAAAAGAACACTGATATAAGAAAACAGGTCAATTCGAGCCGAGGACAACATGAGCGTTAAATTAACTTTTCCACAGGCACACCAATAATATAAACAACTTTGCAGATTTATACAGAACCCTTTAAATTTTTCTAAAAGCAAAAAAAAAGTATTGACAACAAATTATTCAAACTGTGATAATTTCTTAAAGTTAGTCCTTTAAAAGCTCAAATTAAAGTGTGAATTTGCATTCATAAATCTACCGTGTGAGACAATGAGGTTTTCATACGTGGAGACTGAAAGTGTTCAATATTCAAATGTTGATACAAAATAGACTTCATGAAATATTAATGAAACATTTGATCATGAAACTGCAAAAAACAAAATCCAATGATTCAATATTAATAAATTTTGTTTAATTCTACTCTTTTCCCAATGACAGTTTCTTTTAAGTCAGGGTTAGTTTTTGTTTCACTACAAAATCTGTTACTTTTAAAAATTCTTTTTTCCAAGGTCCGTTTTTACATAACACCGCTATTATTTCATCACCACCTAAATTTGAACTTTCAACAACAACTTTAATTGTTTTAAGCAAAGGGGAATTTTTCTTGTAGGCAGATGAAACACAACACACAGAGACTAAGCAAACAACCCATTTTCCCCATAGACCTGGGGCTGGTTACTTTAGGATTTAAAGGGGTGAAGGTTTGTGGTGATTCAATTAATTCCAGTGGAATCGCTGCGATTTACATGCTGGGATGAATTAAATCCATAAAAACATTTGGTGTCAAGGTTGACTTTGGTGAACTTTGAACCGCAAGTTCCACCATTGAACAATGACAAGCTGTCTTGACAATACTGACCTTTGAGCTGACAGAGAGCCCAAAATAAAGAAATGGGCTGGTTCAATTATCCCTGGTATATAATAACTTTTGCATATCTACACGTATATCTATATGTCTGCTGTTTTGGGTGTGGCCAGGTATCAATGTTGTAAGCATAGACTGCATGTATTATTCACGGTCAATGGTTGTAAGCCAATCCTACAAATCGTCAATAATTGGGCAACAGTCAGAGAAAAGCCAAGAGTTGGTTGTAAGATTAGTACGTCGGATGAATTAACGTTCATTAAATTAAAAAACGGGGGGATTTATATCAGTGCATAACCCTGCTAAAACGGGAGAGTAAACCGTAGTTTGTAACGGTAATGCTAATGATGTGGCACGAACACCATAGCCACGGGTGGAGGGTGCTGGAAGAGGAGACTCTGTGCCGAAACCCATTTTTCCACCAAGTTTCTGATTGAGTTTGTATGTACATTGACAACAGTGATGATATGGACATTTATAGTTAAGGTCAGTAGACTAGTGTTTGTGAATTTCTGGATGGTTCACATCAGATGCGGCCACACATGATGCTGCAGTAGCAGTGCTCAGGACTTGCCGCTGCATGGCAGAGGAGCGTCATGCACACAAACAAAGACTCAGGACAGGTTTCTTCATCGCGCAGCTTTCTGAGTTGCTGAGGAACAGTGAGTACAGACAACAGACTCAGACTGTTGTTAATACAGTCTATGGTACAGACCAATAGTGTTGTGCCAATGAATGATATCATCAAGTCACCATCGTGATGCCACGCCCCCACCCTGTCAGACACATACTAATCCTGGTTTGCTCTATAGGGGACCAACAAACTTTGCAGGGGTGCCATGTAAATGAAATTGAGAATATAACTATTGCATATCCGTGCTATTTTAAATACTGTAGTCTTTGCCAGAGATGTGATGTATTAGTCTGTGAAAATACCATGTCAGCCTGCACAAATATTGATCTTGACATTGTTAGCATCTTGTTTTTTACATGTCTTACGCTGTACATTTAACTTAAAATATTTAATTTTATATAAGAAAAAAGCCTTTATTATTAATTATTAGTACCCTATTGTAGTTTCTTAGGAAATCTTGCTCATTGTCACATAGCTCTTCTTTGGCCACTACACTTGGTTTTAAATAAGCCCAGACTTCAGCATACGTCAAACAACTTTTGTCTGGTTAATCCTTTTATAGACAATTTGCCTTGGCCATAATGTCAAATCAAATGAAAGAATAAAGGTGATTCTGATAACACGCATTTATCAAAAGACAGAAAAACAACAAATCAAGAACTAGAAAACAGGGACAACATTCAGACCAAAACTCCATTTCCATTTCACTTATAAGTAACAACACAATTTTTGCCATTCTGTGCCTGCTCTCTTCCCAAGAAGGCTGCCCAAAGACCACCTTTCTGTCTTTCTTAGGCATAGTGGCAGCACCGGCATCGGTTCTTCTACCTCTTCTCCTGCATGTGAGGGGCCTGGTGTTGGACTTGGCAGCGACAGAGCGACAATCTCTGTTACAATCTCTGTCAAAATCTCTTCATCATTTCAGTTTTTGTGGAATAAAGTTTAGGAGGTTTCGTATGGTCCCCTCGGTACCTGGGGTCAAGCGGTGTTGCTTTATGCTTTAGCCTTCTGCTCCAGGATGACACGCTTCAGGTTGGAAGCATCATCTGACTCCTCCAGCACACCTTCTAAATGGCCCAGCATGGGCAGCAGTGAGGACACCGTTGCATAGTTTTCTCCAGAGAGAATGTCTGTAAGGTCCACTACTGGCTTCAGCGCGTTGTTCACAGATTCCAGAACACTTATGTCTTGCCATGTCAGCTGGGGGAGTGGCCAGCGTCTTTTGTCTTGGGAAAACACACATTTGATGGCTTGCTCCAACATTCTCACCACCATTTGTTGTTTTGAGCCCCATCATGTTACACAATCCTGTCAGTAAAGACACATTCAGCCCTGGGCTATTAATGATTGGCTCTAAGTTGTTGCCTACACAATTAACCCCATAGCCTAAACTGCAAATGTAGGCTTTACATACATAGGCTCCATAGGATGCATTTAATCACCTATACAGGTCTAGTTTTTCAGTCAAATTATTCATGTTGTGTCTCTATATTTTGCTGTAGGCTACCCCTACAATTTTGGACTCAAAGGTTCTATTCCTCCAGTAATGTGTGCCCAAGCAATGAGATTAGTAGTTAAAAAAACAACCTTTTAAAAGTTTATATATTTTTTTTTTATATAAATGAAAAAAAACTTGTTTGGGTTGCAACCTCTGGTTTTAAAACACAACGTTATATATTTCGGATGTTTTTTTTCATCTCTAAATGTCCAACCAGGGAAATCTATGTACAAATCAAAGCCTAGATGAGTTGAGCTACAACAGAAGGCCAGCTTGCTCTGTTGCTGCTGACGCCCGGGGTAATTGCCCTGCTTCAGTGCTGAAATGTCAAGGCTGCTCTTATCCCAGGTGGGCTATTCCTTCCACTAATAAATGCCATTACCCCTCTCTCAGTACCAACGCACCGTAACATAATATGGCACAGAACTCGTAAAAATCAGCAGATGACACACATCTCACAGCAGATGTAATTAGCAGCACTTCAAGATTTAATTGAATCGCTGCTAACATTGGGAATAATTTGGTATGTGATGGTGTTTTATTGCTCTTTGTAATCAGATAGCTTTAAGAGGATTAACAGCATTTTAAATTATGCAGTTTATCATTGTTAATTTTTTAATTTGCTCTCATAGAAATCCATGTTTAATTGCTTGATGGTATTAAATCAGATTTTTCTGTTCAGAAATATCTTGCAACAGACAGAAGAAGTAAACACTGCTATGACGCCCTGATAGCGGTAGATTTCTACCCGTTTATCACACTTTGTTTTGACAAAGACAACAGCTAGTGCAAGTATAATCTTATACTCTTTTAAGAAATACATTACATCAATAAATCCAAGTCAGTCTACTGTAAGGCTCCACATTTTCCGTCCACATGCAGACAAAATGTCTCCAAAGCAGCAAAGCGGAGTTTGACATTCGAGGCCGGGTGGGCAAAACCACTTGGACTTGAAGAACAAAGCATGAGCACACATGGACAAAACAAACATGCTAAACTAACATATATATTTATTTTCAAAGCAGATCTTAAATAACATTGCAACAATTTAGTAAGTCACTCTTAGGAAGTCCAATTGTAGCACGGCTGTCTTGGAACGCAATAGACAGACGGTGGTGGAATGCCTCGACAATTAAATTCAACTAAAATGTAACAGTGAACAATCAGTGTTTGACCAACAGTCTGTTGAGATGCTTCTCCAAATGTAGAAACAATGTGCGATCACACTGAGCATCTGCAGCTACGTGTATGAGCTTCCACTGGGCTTAAACGGCAGTTGTTGGGGCAAGTTTTAGAGTGCCTTTGTGCCTCAGACCAACAGACACAAAATACAATTAAAACGTCCGTGCAACATGAACAGTGCCCTTACGTGATAACAAGATGTTTTTGCAACTTAGACAGTGTTTAAATTCACCTACCCTGTCTCTTTGCTGCGTTTAGCTATCTCGCCCTGCAAGCTGCTAACGTTTCAGCCCCCCCCCACCCTCTCGCAAACTCTGCGTATGCTCCAAAGCATTACTATTTGGCTTTAATTTCAGCCAGCAATTACCAAAGACCTTATCTCATTTATATGGTAATAAAACCTCTGATGTCAGCCCTGGCAGTGCAGGTCGCGAGCTAAGCAGGGAGGGCCTTTTGTGACCGGGGCTCGTTCACTTCATTCTCCCGCCTGACTGCACTGACCGGCAAAGAGAGGTCAATGTCTGAGGGGATCAAGCAGCAGCTCCAGCCTTTGTGCTAGGGGGAATTTAATTTAGTGTGACATATTGTTGGTAGCACTTACAGAGGAAATATGTAGTCTTTTGCTTCGGGATGCCGGCACAAGAAGTAGCTTGACCTTCATCTGTGTTTGTTAGAAGCAGGGATGATGTTGTCTATTATGGCAAAACAACATTGAAAATTACATCAAAGCAGAAGACTTATTGAAAAGGTATACTTTGTCAAAAAAGGCTTACTATTGTAATTGTTTGAGAGGAATTGAATCATAAATGAAACCAAACTTGCAATTGACTGCTACTGTAAGCCGAAATAGCTTGCATAGCTATAGATATCTCAACAATTATAACTAGGCAGGGCAGTTCTGAAGCACATGTGTTAAACAGCTTTCTATCTACATTAGCATCCCAGGGCTACTCACAAGGTGCATTTCATTCATTAATTTACAGGTTAAGAAATTGAAATTATGCTGTAATAGTTTTAGACAGCTGGGGGACTTCCTTTGACACACTGAGCTCCTCTCTCCTCTATCTTTCTATCTTTCCATTTGTGTGCATCCATGTCCCCAAAATGCTTTTTACTAACCTTGCTCTGGTGAGTCATTCCCCGGAGTCCTTATGTTTTTTTCGCCCAGCATGTTTCCTGGGATCAGGGAGGCTCCAAATTCATGGTAGCAGTTGTTGCCATGGTCCCAATACATGTTCTGTGATGCCCTGATACACCCTGCTATGCTAAGCTGTGCCCTGTTACACCCTGCTACGCTATGCTGTGCCCTGCTACGTCCTGCTACGCTCTGCTGTGCCCTGCTACGTCCTGCTGGGCCTTGTAATGCCCCTCAGTGCCCTGCTATGGCATGAACTACTGCAAAGAACTACTACAAACTACTATTTTTTGTGACTGTTATTGCCACTCTTCATTCTAACAACAACCGTTCGTCAGACACCGCCTAGCGAGAGTCTGGGTCTGTCCGAGGTTTCTGCCTAAAAGGAAGTTTTTCCTTGCCACTGTCGCACAGTTGCTTGCTCTGGAGGGAACTACTAGAACTGTTGGGTCCTTGTAAATTATGGAGTGTGCTAGACCTACTCTATCTGTAAAGTGTCTCAAGATAACTCTTGTTATGAATTGATACTATAAATAAAATTGAATTGAATTGAATTGAAAACAAAAATCCCATTTACAATAGCACATGTATTTAGTACATCTCCACTTTCTGGAGGCCGGTCCTGGATGCGACTAGATCAGACTTTAGAGCAAGAACAAATTTGATCTTAAACCCCACTTGCACAGTTTTATAAAGATTCATGCATTCAGGCATTCACCAGTGTTTTCTTATTTGGGATTTGTTCTTTCTTGAGAATTGAGGATTTGAATCCATGCACACTCAAGAGCACTCTCATGCGCAATTGAGAGCTGACATGTATATATATATATATATATATATATACACAAGTAGTTTTGTTCACTGTAAATTAGAAATTAAATTTCTCTCCTTTATAATTTTGTAACTTTATTATTTCATTATTTGACACACAACCCAACGTTTGTTTTAATATAAAGACACCACACTTACACTTTTGCTCATTTGTGAAGCACTTTAAAGGGGCGTTACTTATGTTAAATAGGAGCAACGGGCAAAAGCTTGCAATTTACAAAGATCAGGATTCATTATTCTTAGAACACACTTGCGAACAATTCTACTGTTTAAGAACACGTTATGAATCAAGTCATAGACTTTTCTTTATTAAGAACAAATTTAAGAAGAAACTTAGAAAGATATTGGTAAATGAGGCCCAATGCTCTTTCTTTGTATGGATCATCAACTGGTGAGGATGTTGGAACATATACAGCTTTAGCCTTACTCTTTTAGCGCAATATTACACACATGTAACCATTAAGTGCATCTTTCAGACCCCTTTACTGGGTTCTAATGTTAAAGTGAGCCTGCTTAAAATGAGCCAGCTAAAAGCATTCAAAGTCAACCTGTGAGGGCGTTTACAGCCAAAACATGGCTTGCCACAGCTGGTAAACACTGCCAGTGACAGTTGTTTCAGCCGGCAGAAACACCAAATAGAAATGAGAAGCCAAAAGACAAAACTTCTCGATCTTGGTTGGAAATCAATCAAATAAGACGGGACCAAATAGGTAATCAATGTAGACTGGATAAACCCCGCCCACTCTACCGGCGATTTGATTTTGCCCTGCAGCTTGGTCTGGAAACCAAATTCCCTTGCTTCAGTTTGCAATTTTGTGGGAACCAATCACAAACTGGTTATCTACCTGGTGCACTGTAGGCGGGTTTAACACAACAACAATGGAGAACCGACCAAGCAGCTTCTTTTTTACATTCAACATAGCGGCAGCCACCAAAACGCAGCCAAGTGCAGAAACCCATTGACACCTCTGTTGCTTCTACGTCACCTGGATTGTTGGTCTGATTGGTTGAAGGTCTATCCAATTGCGTACAGAGACATTTGCACAAAGCCAGTTGGTCACGCCTTTTGTGCAGAGAAAGTACAGAGCAGACTCCCCCGACCAACGCTCAAATCTATTGACCTTGGCTTGGTCTGGTGATAGTCAGAATATGATCAATTGCCAACGATGCCGTCTTCTGTCTGTTAAAGGGAAAACAAAAACTAGCTGTATTCCAGAAATCAAACATCTTCAAAGTCTGGCGAGAGACATTTTCCGTTAAACTGAGCCACATGATTTCTAATTTCTCACGTCAAATCAGTATTCCATGAAAACATCTCGCAAGGGTTTCAGGAAAGAGTTTTTTGGCAAATGGGGAGATAGTTCTTTAATTTTTGCCTTGGATGGATTAACAGAAACTTGGCAGGGGAGGCCACTCTACATCTGCGGTGTGATTTGAATATTGACCTGAAGCAGTGATATTCATGAAATACAGTGACAGCTGTTGCTAATGGGAGGTCAGCCAGAGGTCAAAAGAAAGTGGGAACTGTGCTGGGAACGTAAAAGGAGTTTGTTGAAACTTTTAAGTTAAGGTTAAAAGAGCTATTTTTTTGTGACAAACTTTTTTTTAAAAGAGCTCTCCTATTGTGTTTTTGTAGCAACATAGTGTGTTGTTAGTGTATTTACAGCAAAAACTGGTGAAGCATGGACCTCGACACCAACACGGACTGCACTCTCTTGACCTGTCTTCTACACAGCAGTATGACGACATTAATGAAAAGCACAGTATTGATTTTCAATGAAAACACTGCACTGCTTTGTTTCATTTCCTTAACCTTGGCTTTCCTGAACCTGAGTCCGCCCAATTCAATTTTTCTTGGTTGGATTTTTCATCTCTCTCTCTCTCTCTCTCTCTCTGAAATTTCATTAACTCTTTACTCCAGTTCTTGGCATCTGTTGCTTCACCCATGGGAAAAGTCAATCTATTTTCTCAAACTGAATTGCACTGCACTAAGTAATACTTGCATTTAAAATTCCAAAAACACTCCAAAACATGATTTTACGTGTCAGATCTGTACTGTTACCTCACGACAACTCTTCAATCCGGAGCTTGTGGCGAGCAGACTCCCACTCAGAGATGAGCATCGACAGCCTGTGCTTCATGCTGTGTTTTAAGCTCATTTGGGCTCAGCAGTCTTGGCAGGTCAAAGGAGAGCTATGAGCAGCATCAGGCTTGTCAATGAGCTGAGCTTTTGGATGTTGGTGGTATGTTTAACAGGCATGACATTTCTTCTTGGCAGCCTGGCAGGTGGTTGAACCAACACTGTGCCTCTGGATGGAGCTCAAAGTAAAGTCCTGTTTGACTTATGAAATTGTACCGCTGTGACTGTTGTTACAGTCAGACTGTTGAGCTACATTGTGACACAGGATGATATATTATAACTTTCATTTGCAAAACTATCAAAGGCTGATCTTGCATACAGAGTTTTCTTTCAGACCAGGGTTGATAGCCAAGGCTATCAAACAAGTCTCCAGCCCCCTGCCCAACCTGTAAACTGATGTAAACTAGGTCGGTGCGAAGAGAGAGTGAGAGAGAGAGCGGTGCTGCTGGGAGCAATGAATTATTCAGCCAAGTCCGCTGAGCTCTGATAACACAAGCAGAACAACAACAGCGCCAAATCAGTTTATATGGGCAATACCTCACACCCTGAGTAAGCTCCATTCACTCTTTTTAAATGAGAAAAAAATGAAAAGAAGAAATGTCATGAATGGCTGGCCATTCATACTATATACTGTACGTTGCATGGGCTCAAGAGGGCCTAACACTTTTTGTAGGGTAGCTTCTTATAAAATCACACAAACATCCTTAGATATATTTCACAAATCCCATACAATATAATTTGGTTGACATCACCAGCTTTGCTCCGAATTCACATTTAAAAAAATGTCAGTGTGCGGAAATGCTGAAATCTTGCTGCGCTCCTGCTTTCCCATTATCCAAGCTCCATTGTAGGGCTTTGATCAGCACATCCTGCCATATGTCAGAGTATGTTTACTGCATTTCTATTATATGCAAAGGTTGTTAACTTTTACAACCTCTTTTGAATGACTGGGGAAGTGCACATGTCTCTACAAAAAACGCCCTTTTTTTCATCATGGACTTTCTGCCGTGTCTGCCAGATCCAAGTGAATTAGATTTGTATTCAGACATGCTCATAAATCTTACAAACACTGAGGTAACGTGTTTCAGACTTGCTTACCAGGTGTAATTTGTGAGAGAGAATTGGTAACTCACAAAGCACAGCCTTCTGCTTCGGTAGCCCGTAGCACACGTTAGGTTTGTTGTTCTATGTGGCATCTCTACATCAGGCCATGGCAGAGTTAAAACAGAGACCAAACATTTCAAGGTGTCCAATGTCACAAAAACAATAGCATGCCAATATTTTGTTATTATATCATGATGCTTGTCTCTTCTAGTTGTTGGGCAAATTCCCCATTTGAAAGAGATTTGATGCAACCAACCCAAAATAAAAAACTGCATTTCACTCAATGACCAAACACTTTTTATCCTTTTTTCCTCCTTTTATTTTGCCTTACTTCAACAGTTCAATTTGGCTGTTCCATTTGAATACCTCTTGGATTTTTGTAGGGCTTTAAGATGCTTAACAGTTTAGTCTTTTCTAGCAGCTGCAGTAGCAGGTGAAAAATGGCTGTTGTTCGGGTGTTGTAGGTCATTAGTTCCGCATGCTTTTGCTGGCGATGACGGCAGCTTTCAGTCTGCTCTCTTGCCGCTTGCCTCTTGTCAACTAATGTTCCTCTTTACTTCCGATGTTTTCTCCTTTTTAAAGCCACGGGCAGAACCTTGGCGGTGGTTCTGCCCACTTTAACAATTGTCCGCTTTAAACAGCTGCTCATGATTTAAACAGTCTTTACTCTAGTTTGACTTGACAGTGCTTGAGATCTTCACAGTTTTACAATTGTATACACAAATCCTAAAATTCCAAGATGTACTGTATGCTTTAGATTGTAAATCTGCAAACAGGGGTGGAACGAGTATATTTACTTTATTACTTAGGAACAGTCAGGGCTGTGCCCAAACCCATTTAACTAAACTAAATGCAATGCAAAACAGGGATTGGCTTGCCCAGCTTGTTAACAGCCAGTGCATGTTTATTTAAACTGACCAGTTGTACATGTTAGTTAAATTGCACCAACATTTGGCTTAATCAAATCTGGCCTGGCAACCCAAAGGCAAAGGTTTTTCCACCAGATTTGTATGTTAACCTATGATGTTGATGGCATTAAACACTTCATTTCCTGCATTTTGGTGAATTTTTATGCATCTTTTTCTACCGTTTTGTGAATCAATGTATGCTGGACACATCTTTATGCAAAGGGAAACAAAGATTACAATCCAAATATAAAAACACTACGTGTACTAAGTCTGTATGCCAGCTTGTCAAGGTTGTTGGAAATGAAAGGGGGGGACCAGCAGGGCTTCTGAATGCTTCAAATGACAATAATGTCTTACAGTTGACTTTAACTGCATGTTAATTAGGGGAAACGTTTAGTCAATAATGCTGCTGTAATCACACTTGAGTAGATTCCCTCCCCGGAGTTTGATCTGTAAGCACAAGATGCAGCAGAGGGAACAGAGGATAGCTTCTCACTACACAAGGAGGAATTACCTCACCCAGATGCTGCTACCTGATAGTAAAGGTTTATATGGGATTTTTACAATGTCACAAAATTGTTGAGACTTATTTTATTGTTCAAGAGACGCGATCAAGAGGCAAAGTGGTGTTCCCTCCCAGAGGTTCTAGTTAATATCTTGATCAACAAGGAAATAACATTTAGATTTCTAAAATTATAAAAGGTTTTTTATAAAATCCTCAATATTTAAGACTAAATAACAAACAACCAAAATTGTTGGTCACTTACCCCAACTGTGACATTACCTTTGTCCAAGCCCTGCCCACTTCAAACCAGTCAGAAGAAAGAAAGCTGATTAAGAAAACATGTTGGGTGCGGATTTATCATTGTCCATTGTCCTCTACTGATATTCAGGTCACTTCCTTTAATTTGTTAAACTTTACTTACAAGTTGAAATTGAATTTAATTCCAATTTCAGTTGAGAGTGCTGTTAGTTTTTTCTTAAATTGCATGAATGTTATTGGAATAAAAACCTTTAAGGGTTATTAAATTAAACAGCAGAAGGCTGTTTATGTAACATCAATTTGCCTTAGCAGAAGAGGAGCCAAAGTTTGAAGAAATATGCTGCAGACCAGTGAATGTTACTTTGCCGGTGGCCCTGGCAGGTACACATCTAAAATGATATTGGAGCGGAGGTAGCCTACCTCCACCTCCTCCGCACCTCAGCCACTACTCTCTCAACAACACCTTTTTAGACTGGCATAGAAAGAGCCGATAATGATGCCAGTCATCAACAGTCCCATTATATAACAGGGAGGGATGGGTATGCACATGCATGGCACCTTTTTCAACTGCACACGTTTTCCCATATCTGGCAGGCAGGTACAAACATTCAGATGCACAGTAAACATTGGGCTGTGTTTCTGTATGCCATGCAGTACGTCCATCTTTTTTTGTAGGGAAGTATACACTTTCTACAACCGACCACCTGCTTTGTTGACTGGTAACTTTGCAACAAAACCAAACATGGGTGTTTATTGCTTAGCCACCTGTGAAGGTTTTCCAAATGCAAATCAGTTAGAAAGAAATATTGTGTTGCACAGAGCTGCTGTAGAAGGTTTCTGAATGTGACAATTATATAAGGTTATTGTAATCCACATACATTTTAAAGGACGTGGGGATTTAAAAAGGTCTGCACAAAATCCTTGACATGCCCCAGGGACTTTATCAATTAAATAGTAAGGTTTTTAGTCCAGCTGTCCGTTCAGTGCCATCTGTGGCCTGTCGGCACCATGAACAGCATCAAACTGGTGTTGCTTTCTCCTTTGGTCCTTTGGTATTTTTCCTCTGCTTTTGAAATGTTTTTGGATCAGAAATACCTAGGGAAGGAATCAGATCAACTTTCAAATTCTCTGTGTTGTTCTGACAGCGAGTAAAGGAGAAAGGACAGGTAATCACTGACAGGAACTGTTTGAGGGGCTGTTCAGCAGCTGTTTTTGTCACAGGGGAAACAGTATCTTAGCATCAGAGCTTCTTACTTTGCCATATTTTGTGGAACTGCTTGCTTTATATATTCATTTTTTAGTTAGATTTTTTGTCCAGATAATCACTATTTTTAATTGTTTACAGTTTGATTGCAATTTACCATGCCATCCACTGGGATCTAAATCTAAATCTGAAGCTATGAAGGATAATACAAAACAGAAGTGTTTAAGAAATTAGTAGTGTTACTAAAAGTTTACGGAAAGCTGAATTGACTTGAGCAATAGCAGATACAGACATCAGCCCAATTAAAATGGTTGCTCAGAAAAAACAGGACTAAGAGTCTGCCTCAGCTTGGCAATATGCACTCAATGACAATGCTAACTAGTTGATATCTA
Organism: Etheostoma cragini; assembly: GCF_013103735.1. NCBI lineage: Eukaryota > Metazoa > Chordata > Actinopteri > Perciformes > Percidae > Etheostoma > Etheostoma cragini. The sequence goes on from NC_048426.1 coordinate 10,856,054, forward strand.
GCAGGTTTAATGGTGATAATCTTAGGTTAGCATTTCAGCATGCTAATATTATCTAATTAGTGTTAAACCTACAATAATGCTGAGGCTGCTGGGAAGGTTTTGTAGGTGTTAAGTCATAAACCAAAATATTGGAAATTTAAATATTGACTTGACAATAACGATACAGGAAAAGTTCATTTCCACCATTACATGCTTGATTTTCCGAACAGCTTCCAATACATCCTTACAATAGCACAAAAACACACAATGCAGCCAATGACAACACAAGGGATTTCTGATAAACGGATGTACTACGGTTTTACTTTGGTGTATTCTTTTCACATCAACATTGGAGCCAGGATTTTACTAAGCCAATGCTTTACAGCAACTTGCTCTAATTGACATGACCCACTGCCTGCCAGAGAAGGGGGAAAACTCAAAAGAAAATTCACTAAACAAAGGAGATGCGTTTGAAACAATGTGTTGTGGAGAACCAGGTTAGCACGAGTCTAAGAGCAAACAGGTGAAATGAGCCTAACGAGCAAAACTGGCAACCAGGATATACTTTCAAGTTTACAGTTTAATGAATTACAAGAGGAAGTAACATTAAATGCAAGAAAATAAATGAAGGCATATTGGTAAAGTTAATCAAATGTAATAGAACTGAACAGACCTAACATTACCCATCTGACACATTAGGATGCTGACAAACAAGCCAAGTATTATGCAAGGATTGAATGCTGTAAGTTCCTCTCAAAATGAAGCCTCTTACCTAGTTGGTAATTAAGAAGTGAGAAGATGCCTGTATTGAGTGCTTTGAGCACTAATTGTTTTTTTTGCCATTGCATGGCTTTTTGACAGAAAAATGGGTCACTCCAGAATAGTGAACAAAGACCACCGGACTACTGAGAAGACCTTCCAACTCATATGGTTACAACAAGCACAGAAAAATGGGAAAGACAGTGGGAAGTTGAGACTATTTATTTACAATGTATATAATGTAACTGCATCCTCAAACTCAGGGTTGTATTTGTGCTAAAAATGTAAATAGATATGCAGCTGAAATAGATATTTTTCAAGTGACATATGAAAACAATGTGTAAGGTGTTGCTCATTGTAATGGACCTACAGCAAATTATCACCTGAATCACCTGGCCCACAACTTTACTGTTTTGGTTCACTATTGATGCTCTCATAGCACCGTTTTTGGCTGCAGCAGACAACTTCAAATTTCAAATCCACTGTACTGCTCAGCACCAAACAGCAGGCAGACACAGTGAGCGACCAGCCACAATGGCTGCCATGTAGCAAAAGTTACATAGTCTCACTTTAGTGTGTATAGTTGGCTTTTGTCTCTATTACCACATTCTCTTATTTGTCTTAATTGATTGCTTGATTGGATGGTCCTCAGTGGATTTTAAAGGTCACACTTTGCTAGGTGATGTTGTCATGTATTAGTCCATTGCTTTTGCCAAGTGAAGTCATGATGTATTAGAAATAATTTAACATAAATATTAGACTATTCAAAATACTGACCAAAAAACAATATCAATGCAGAATTTTTGGCTCAAACAACCCTCGTACAAGGAGCTCTTTGTTGACAGTTTTGCTTACTTTTCTTAATTAAAATTGCAAGACCCCCAGTGAGCTTAGTAGAGCCTTCCTCACATGTTAAACCTAGAAAGTAATGTCCTTGCAGATGCAGTGCGAGCCACCATTGTCCTTTTCAAGGGCCCTTCAGTCTCTTTACTGGCAAGAGTCAGCAGGGGAGAGGCTGTGTGGTTTGCTTTTCTTGAATGCTGGCTCCATCTGCTGGTTTTAACCTCAACCTTCTTTTCACCATGTGCTACTCAGCCAGCATGAACTAAATCATGAAATCAGAACATAGGTTGATGCCTCATCTCTTACAGTTCTTAATGACAATTATACCGGGTATGTCATTATAAATGTGTTGACTGAGAGTAAAAGGTTTGTAGCGAGCACAGAAACCTCCGGCAAACCTCCAGAGGTCATAAGTTCATCTCTGTGACGTACTTTCAACGTCAACACAACTGCAAGCGCCTTCATTTACGTTTAGTAATGGAGCAGATTAAGAAGGATAGCTCAAAGTTAAACAGGGCTGCCCCCAGTTCTTTAACTACAGTTGAACTCCTCCTAGCTGCATTGACTGTTGCCCTGACAACCTTATGTCACCGTGTCTGAGTTTCAATATCCCTCTGTCTCAGCTTTGCTCATCTGTTCAGCTAATTACGTCTATGCAGTGGCTCGATGGACGAAAGAAGATTTAGTCTTCATCTGAGGAAATGTCTCATGTACAGTATATTGTGTAAATACAAAATTGTACATGACGTCTGCAATGAGAGGGAAGTATTGGCAATTTTTAAAGGAATTGAAAGATCTTCAGAGTTTCACATTTTAAGGTTTGGGTCTGAGTAGAGGCTAATAAATAATTCTTTACTAGTAAAAAGAAAGTTAGTAATACAGGATAAAGTGTTTTTATGTGAGTGTGTAATTCTTCGTGACACTGTCATGTTGACGTTTGTGTACCTGACAGGGTAAGAGGTTTTACTGGAATGCCAATCAGCAGGCAGCTGGCTTGTTAAATACTCTCCAGAGATGTAGTTTTGCCAGACATATGGCAGAAATGTGTATTTGACTCAAACAAATAGTTTTCTTTCAACAATAGTTTTTCTGCTGTTGGGAGGGAACAAAGGACATTTTTATTCATAACAGTTACAAAAGCAGCAAAAACATTGTCCCAAAATCATTTCAATTCGCATAGTTTTGGAGGATTTAATGTACAAATACATACAGAATCCAGAACAAGAATGTTCCACGGTCTATCAAGTGGTATGGGAGGAGGAATATTCTTGAATCTGGGACAAGTCAGAGAAGCCACAGTTATGCAGCGAGCTGGGCTGTGGCCTCTGCCTTGCAGCAGATCCTCCCCCTCGTCTGGAAGCTGTTGAGTTCTCTACCAGATGTGGCCGCCTGATTCTTTTAATGATACACTGTTGCAGACAGAGTGTAACAAAAATTGGGGTATAAACACTACAAAAACAAAACTCCATGAGAAGCAGGGATGAAAAGGAAGCTTGTTTGTGTACTTTTACTTTGGGGTACAGTCTAAAATTAGGACTTCTACTTTAACTTAAGTGGATTTTCTTGGACTTTTGGAGAGGCAAGGACAACAGTAAACATTCATGTTATTATTTCACAATCAGGAGCATGTCCCAGTTTTGCTCTAAAGCTCTTTTTCCTATAAGCCAATCTATGAGAAAACATTTTAATAAAGAAATGAATATCTTTGGACATCATTAAAATGGAGAGATTGGTTAGAGATAGGTATTCAAATTGAAATGGTTATAATCAGGATAACACACTGGGCCTTTCATGAAAAATCACTGATATTAAAATTAAAGAGTCTTCAAAAGAGCTACTTTTACATGTTTTCAGTGTAAGCATCCTGTTTCAGTAGTATTTAAGTAAAGGTCAGCGTAGATCTTTTCCCCGCATTTTCTCCAAAAAAATACAAAATTAAAGCAGAAATTTCCTAATTTCTAATGAGACATCTGGGACTTGCAGGCTGATTTGCTTCCCCCCTCTCACATTCACAGTTTGAAAAATGACAGTTGCTTACACAGCAGGTGTCTTTGACTTGGTCATCCTCCAGGGAGAACAGGTTGCACAGCTGTCTGGCACACACATATGTGCACACACAAGCAAGAGAAGAGCGAGAGAAAGAGGCACTTAATGAAAGATAGCAAACAACTCCTTTTACTCGGGTGAACTCTGGGTTCCTGTTGGACAGCTCTGGCAGGGATATGCTCCCGCTGTGACTTTTGTATGTTCAAGTGGATCAAACAAAAGCTTATTGAGGAATCTCTGGGAAGCCCAAGCTGTTGGAAAGGAATGCCCCCTCTTGTCTTGTGGCTCAGTGCTTTAGTCTTAATCAGTCACCGGAGGGGCTGGTGAATTTGGGGGCCTACTGGACCGGCTGGCAGACAGCAACTCACTCCTGACTTCACTGGCCTCAATAAAATCTATTAGCTGAACACAGAGGGGCAAAAGGCTGGTCATTGTTGCTTATGTGATACAGATAAATCAAGCTATTTAGCCCCTGTTGATGTCTAAATCCTTATGTAATCTCTTTCTCAGACCAGACAATGGCCGAATATTGAAATGCTGTTCTTTTTTTAATTTTTTTGTTATTAAATTTGTTTTTAAAGTCTATTATAAATAATAAGAAATAAAGAGGCAGAGGTTCTCAAGTTGAAGTGGAAATTGTTTTTGTCCAGTAGAGTTAATGGAAACATAAAGGGTGTGTTTACCGCAATGAAAAGGCGGAGTTTTCTCATTGGGGTCCTGAGCCGAACTGGTGTTATGTAACTGATACACTGCTTCTCATCCTGATGTGCAGTTACAAAAAGTTTACAGGCGACGGGTCTGCGAACATGGAGATCAACTCAGCAGTGCGTCTGCAGATCGCTAGCGGAACATTTTAAAGAAAATTGGCCCCTAGAGCTGTTTTTTAGCCAACTAACTGTCTTACAGCCGTAAACGTAATTGAAAACTGACCTTAAACTGACCTTAAACAGACTGCCAAGGATCATTGCTAGTTAATGTTCAACTCTGGAAGCTCTTGGTGTGCCTGAAAAGGAATTTGGAAATGAGACTGTGCATTTAGATTTTGAAAGCCGCCAGACGGACAGACATGGGCAGCGGGACAAGCCGAGGGAAGAAAGTTGCACCTGCGTGTGTCAGCGAAGTGAACGTGACCAAAACAACTGGCGGTGTCACTTCACCCGAACAGGACAGCCGTCCATTAAAGCCTCTTAAAATCCATGCAATTTTGCGCAACACGCGCAACCGTGCGCAACTGGACTGCCACAGCGAGGGGCACGACTCTGACTTTTCTCGGGACGACGATGACATTGATGGAGAGATGGACACAGTTCTTTCGGATTACGAGGAGCGAGGGCGAGTTTCCCTGAAGACAAACCCTCCCAAGAAGACGATCGTCAGATCCAAAACATATGGACTGTGCTATTTTAGTCAAGAGGATGAGGACTTCAGCTCAGCTCCCCTGTCCCGAGGCGAGGAGCCACGTGGCTCACACGGTGGCTCAAGAGATGTAAACAAGATGAGCAGTGATGCTTTCACACACAATAAAAAACAGAGTCAGCACAGTGTAAGAACTTTTTTTTTTTTTCAATTTGATCAGTATTATTGGATGATTTCTCTGATTGTTTCTGAATAGCAATTAGTCTGCAGAATTGTTCAGTGCTAAGATGGACACATCCCTTCTCTCCTCCTTGGTTTATTTCAGTCCTCCTCTCAGGGCTTTTTGACAAGAGGGGCTTTGTTGGAAGCTGCTCCCACATCAGAAAAACAATCGTAAGTAGGCAGCTCTCATAAATAATGGATTTCCGAATAAAGTGGAGTAAAAGCCGAGCATGGTCATATCAAATTAACCTTGAAGGGATCGAACTACCTACCCATTATTCTCAGGGCAGATCAGATTAGTCAGACAGACATGAACATGTGTCTGTTGTTCCAGCTTCGTTTGAGTAGAGTGTGAAAACCGGAATCACAACTAAGAAAAACATTTCCATAACATGCCTTAAGCTTAACCAAGCAGACTATATTTCACACCCATGGTCCTTGATGGCTCCTTAGAGCTTCATATGAATTTAAAAATTCATCAGTTGATTGTTTGATGTTGTGGGTTGATTTATTCCAAAAATGAATACATCTAGTGCGAATTAACATCAAAATATAACGTATCACTTATGTTTCTTGATTTCTTTATTACCATATTGCTGACATGTTTCTCCACTCTCCCCAGGACTTTTGGAAGCTGCCAAAGCTCCTCTCTCACCATGCCAGTCACCATGTATGATGGATCAGAAGAAGAGCTGATGGACACTATTGAGAAAGAGTTTAGTTGACCCCCAGTTGAAAGTGCTGCAGCAAAGCTGTTGTCCTTCTCAGCTGTCCTCATGGCACACAGCAGTTTGCAGAGGACTTTTTTTTTTGAAGAAAGGGAAGCAGGGTTTCTTGTGACAATTTCCTGTCCCTAAGGAAGGCTACTTTCAATGTATTTAACCAGGATTTGCAGGATTCATTTAACATGGTTTGTGTTCAACTTAAACTGCTTCACTCCAGGCCTATGCATCTATAAGTCTTATTTAACTACATGAATCTGTGTAATCACAGATTTATAACACCAACATGAACGGATACCAGGAGGCTACCCTCGCTCAACGCTGCTGGGCTCCCGCAGAGCACATGCCTACTTTAGTTACCTATTATGTTCTTTACTTTACTCGTCTGTTAATAGGTAAAGGAGAGAGCAATCATATTTCTCTGGTTGCTAAACTGAAATCTAGCAGTAAAGGCACATTCTTGTGGCCGTGCTATATGCATAAAATAACATTTTCCACCAGCAGTTTTGTATGTGCAACCCAGTGTACATGTGGGATCTAGTTTTTCTTGAGTGGTAACCCTGCAAAGGTATGAGTTCAGAATGTTTATTCAAGGTTTCCTTCCTGACCACATTTCCTGCACTTTTCCACCCTTATGAAGAAGGAATGTGTGTCAGCAGAGATTTTTAGTCGGGCGAAGTTTGACCCTGCTGCGTTTCAGCCACGTTCAAACCTAAAGGCCTGCTGCCACTTAGGGGTGGAACACAGTAGTTGTGTGCATGAACACATACTTGAACACAGACGTGAATGCTGGACGGTATGTTTCAACAGACTGCATTCGTCACGATAGGTGAATTTCAACCAGAAATGTAGAAGAAGAGTTTTGCAATTTTGTTTTATATTGCAAATAAAAAAAAAGATTATTGCTTTACCATTGATCATGTGTGAAGTGTCTGGGAGAATCGATATGCGTGTGTTGACTTAGTTACTTAAAATACTTTACTAGTCTAATGATCCACACCAGGCAAAAACTGTTTGATGGGCCAATTAATCATCACAGAACAGTTTGTAAGTGTGTTTTAATAAGCAAACTGTACTAAACAAAATTTCCATCTCTAAAACAATAAAATATAACACCTTAAATTATTTAGCAAAATATATTTAAAAAATAAAAACCCTACCGCACAGTGTGAATAAGCTGTTCACACTGAAGGGACTAAAGTATGTAATTAAGAAAATGTATAATAATGCATTGTTTTTGGCAATTAAGACATTCTTTGAACTACTATTTTTGCTTCTTTGAAGGCCTGTAGAAAGACATCCTCCTCTGTACTGCCGTTAGTAGTTTGGGAGGCAGGAGAGAAAGCTGATCTCTTAGCATCTCATAGTTTCTCACATTCTCTGCAATGTAATCCTCACAAATCCTGTTAGAAGAAAAAAACGGTCATTTTTCATCTATTTTGGGAAAAACATTGCATAGACAAAGTAAATATAACCCTTGAACAGGAGATGATACATCGCAAGAGGTTTGTCCCGATGTAATACATTTGATTTATACCATGACTTACAAAGAAATTGACCTTTTTAACAGTAGATATTTTTCACTTGAAATAACAGGAGAAGCCCCAGTGAAACAATATAATAATAACATTAATGATGGCTTTAACCAGAGCGCACATTATCAGAGCTCTGGAAACCAACACAGCTACATTTGTAGCCATTGTTAATTAATGTTATTCATTTCAACTGTTTTTTTTTTAAACTATGTTGGACAAAACAAAATGTTTGTTGTGTACAGCTCTATTTTAGCTATACAATAATGTGAATTATTTCCGGGATTGTATATATCTAATATGTTTTTGAGATTTATTAAATATAACAGTTTTTTACCTGAATAGAGAATATGGCTGTGTTTGGAAAACAAGTGCATCGTTGCAGTGACCCTGGAAAAAAAATATACAAGGTGTGTAAAGGTACATTGGGCCTGGGTTAATGTGAATTCAGCAGTTAGTATCAGTTTGTTGTGATGAAATCAGGCCTGTTAAATTAGAATAATTTCACATCTCTTTTTCAGCTTCTGAAGTGTATCTATCATACTCACGGTGTCAACAAGGAGGATGTAGTCACAACTTCCACCAAACACAATCACATCAGATTCTTTGCCTGGACATGCTGTGTGCCACAACCTAAGAAATGAGAAATTATGCTATTTAAAATGTATCCACAATTTAAAGTAACAATCTGTTAAGTTTGCAAATATTCATTCATCGCTACCTAGGTTTATTCTTAAAGGGATGCTCGACTTCTCTCCATTTCTTTGTGTCAACATCAAGCAACCACCCATCACCTGATTGAGATAAATATGTGAGAACTGACCAAAATGACCAAAAGAACAAGGAGAATAAAAGTGAAGATGTGGGTACATTTTCTTACTCATTGGTTTGCAGTCTACACTGAGACCTCCAAACAGGAACAGGGTGCCGTCGGATACAGCAGTGAGAGTATGCCATGATCTGCCCACAGGAGTGGTGGACACTGGGATTCTGTAAAACATATTTTGCACTATGCTGTCAAAGACAAACTTGACAACAGATTAGACCTCTTTAAATATCAATCACAATGTTGAAATAGAAGATATTTTGGCACACTTCCCATACGTACATTTCTGACCACGTCCATGATTGAAAGTCTAGGCAGTGAATGTCACTCGTCCTGGTTTCCTGCATTTAAAAAAAAAGAGTGGCACAAGTTACTAAAGGCCAACTTTGTTTTGTGTATCTGATTTGTGTATCTGTGCTTTTAACTTCTTGTTGCCTACTTATGAATATATGAGAAGAACTGTAGAGCTCCCACCATGACTCTGCCTCCACAAATGTATCCTCTACATCCCATTGTGGCACTGGCGTGTGCGGCCCTGGGGGCTGGAGCACGGCCCTGAACACAACAACTGTAACTGTAAAATCCTCTGAGAATTTTGAAATTATCTTAACAGATTTCCAAAACTGTGAAACTTCCCTTGTCTCTCAAATCACTAATAAGAATCTTTGCATTGCATTCAGTGTATAAAAGCATGAATCACACTGACTCACATTGGTTTGTGGTTCACTCCAACTGGCTTGCATGGGGTCAAATATGTGAACCTCATTGTTCCATCCCCAGAGGACATCCTCCACCTGAAAAAAACATTTTAAAATACAATGATTCCCATTTTCATGGACGATTTAACGATATTCATGTTCAGTAACAGGGATTTAGCAACTGTGTCACCAGATGCAATTTCTCACTTTCCAGCCTGACACATTTTAGAACAAAATCTCATTGAAATGCAGAAAAAAATTTGACTTGGTACACTCTGCCAGAGAATTGAGTTTGCATGCAGCTAAGTCTGGAAACCTGCACGTGTAATTCCCCTGCTTCAGTTCTCAATTTTGCTGGAACCAATCACAAACTGGCTTGTCTACCTGGCGCGCTATTTTTAACAAAAATGACGAAAGACAAGTGACCATGCAGTTTCTTATTTACATACAAAATAGCGCCCACCAAACGTCACCGAAGAGCAGCAACCCGTTAATGCTGTTGTTGCCTCTACGTTACCCGGATCGTTGGTCTGATTTTTTGAAGGATTATCCAATTGCGTACAGAGTCATTTGAACTATGCCCGTTGGTCACGCCTCTTGTGCAGAGAAAATACAGAGCAGACTCCCCAGACCAACGCTCAATGTCAAATCTATTGAGCTTGGCTTGGTCCGGTGATGGCCAGAATAGGAAAAAACTACAAGAACTCTAAATCACTGAATATGTGTCACTGATTTGTTTTGGAAATTAATCAATACCTATGCTGCCCACTACTATCCATAGAATAACAAACCATGGATGTAGCTGTAGCAAACATCTATGAACACCAATGACAGATTTATAGTCAATAAAAAACATTACCCATGATCCTTCATCCACAATGAAGCTTCTGTTTCTGCTATCGACATTAGTCAGCAGTTTGTGGCCATATCCTCCAAAGTAGATGATCCTGGAGAACATTAAATAAAGATTACAATAACTATCATACAAGTGCCGACAAAATACCATTTGGATGTTTAGTCATTACAGCAACAATGATTGAATAACAAAGCAAAAAATGTCAGTAAGGATATCACATATGTAAGCTCATGGCTTTTAATTTACTGAGACAAAGAAAGGGGGAATGGAGTATATAACATCAGCGTACAAACACAGTTGGGTACAGGTGCAGGACAAAACAGCGACAAAGGACAAGGAGAAGCAGTCCGCACACGTTTTTTTTTTTTTTGACCTGCAAACTCTTGAAATTGTCAGTGTGCAGACAGCCTCACATGGAAACAATCACTATGCAGATGAAAAAGAAAAAACAGAGAAAGGATGCGGAAGCCAAATTTATTTAACACTTGTGTTGTCTTCCCATCAACCCTCAACTTTTGGTGCTTTTTCCGACGTTTTTGCTGGGGGGGGGGGTTCTACACTTTTTTCAAATCCATAGCCTAAGTTTTACAACATTATACAAAAACAATTTCTCGTTTTTTTTCAGCACTTTTTATCTTTTTTTTGTCATTTATTCCAAAGTTTTGGTCACTTAAAATGCCATAAAATTCCATAAAATAACCAAAATTCAGTGAAAGTAATCATTAAGTTTACCTGAAGAACATTGTATGGCATCCATGTTATTTTTAAGCCCTTTAGTTGAAAGAAAGCCAAGTTCCTGATATTAAAAGTAAAAAAACTGTCAAATTGGACCTGAGGACAACACAAGGATTAACACACAACTACCCATTCCAATTAAGTCAGTGTCCAACTCTCCAAACCTGGGTTTTGTCCTGTAATAATGGAGCAGTAGTTTATAAAGTTACTACCACAATTTGCCCAGCAATGCATTATTCAGTCATACAGTCCTGGAAATAGAAGTCAGTAAAAAATACATTTTATTGTGCTTACTTTCCATTGTAAACCCAGCAGGACAGTTTGTCTCGAGGTGAGGGAGCAGAACCGGTCTCATGTATGATCTTCCTCCACGTGTATTTACCGTCTGTCAGGTTCACACAGTAGATCTGTTTTGAAGTCAAACACTGATCACTTCTTCATGTCGACGTTGCTCAGTCTACGCTGTGACCTTTGGGTGTGTTCACACTGATTTGTGTCAGCGTCTCGCACCCTACAGGATATTTTACACATACTTTGGTGTTCATAGTTATTATTTAACCACAAAAAAATCTAATAAAAAGCATGTAGTTTATGCAGAGTAAACCATAATTAAGGTGTCATGCTGTGTGGAGCGTCAGTTATCAGCCTCACCTGATTGGTTTGCCCATTGTCATTACAACCTCCAAATATGTACAAGTGTCCATTCAGAGAGCAGCCGCAGGTCCCAGACATAGAGGGCGGGACTTCCCCTGACATGTGAAACACTTCCCTTCAAAAACAGAGCGTAGACAATCACATTCACTTATTTATTGACACTTTTTCACATTGCCGAAGCAGAAATCTTCTGAGTGCTTGTCATTCTTAACATAAGACAAATGTGACATGACTGGGCTGTGTCAAAATTAGTAGGGAAATCCTCAAAGAAAGCTGTCAAAACAAAGTCATTTGTCATTTTCCTTTTATTTGTTTTTACCACAAACAGGCACATTTGGAATTTTTTAATATTCTTACCATACACCTCGTTCTAAGTCATACACCCAGATTTCATCATTGGGAAGGAACACTTCATTGTCAGCAATTGACTGTAGAGAATACAACATGTCTATTGTTATTATTTGTTTTAATTATGTGTAGTAGCAATACGTAAGTCTGTCATAACTACAGAAATATAGCCTGTCAACACAAAAGAAAATAATTATGACCAATGCAAAAGCATTTTAACTAAAATTCTGAAAGTGCTCTTAGTCTAAACCACATCAGCATGCTAACTGATGGACTGCTCAGTTTTGTTTATTTACTTATAGGTAGCCTGTATCTTTTGTACTGTGTATATATGTGTATTGCATAAACATGGTGGAGGAAGTAGTCAGATATTTAACTTAAGTAAAAGTAGTAACACCACCTCGTAAAAAATAGTAAAACATTTAGCCCTCCTGTTGTCCTTGGGTCAAATTTGACCCCTTTAAAAAATGTCAATCTGAAATATAGTTTTTTTTAATCAGATTACCACAAAAAATGGATTGGATTCCATACAATGCTCTTTGAAAATACAATTGATCACTTTGATCCCTGACTAATCTCATCTGTAAGTTCCTCTGACCTTGTTAGTCAAAACAATTGATAATTTACACTTTTTGAACTCAAATATTAGGTACAATTCTATATAAATGAGGGTTATTGACCATGAATTCCCAAAACTAGTGTGAAACTAGAGGGTTAAAATGTTAGAGTAAAAGTACAGAAGTATTATCTGCATTGTACATTACGTATCAAAAGTAAAAGTACTTGTTGTGCACAATGACCTGGGCCATTTTATTATAATTATTCCATTACAGAATTATTATTGATTTATTATCAATAATGCAACAACAAGCAGCATCTTGTAGTGTTATCTGTAACCATGGATCCTATTTCACAAGGTGATCATATGCTTGCAGTAACATTTTAATCAGAAAAAAAGATAAGAGCTATTAAATTTAGTCGAGTCAAGATGGCATTATTTTAAACTGAAACGTTAGTGTAGAGAAGTACTTCAAGATAACTTTAGCCAGTAAACTTGAGTAAATGTACTTATTCCCCCCACATATATATCGCAGAAATGGGCCTTATGCAAGCTGGTTAAACAGCACGTAACACAGCTGTTTCGGTAATGTGTCAGTTTGTTTTTCTCACCATGTAGCCTCCCCACACATACAGCAGGGTTTCCTCCACCACGGCCGTGTGTCCGCTCCTCTCCCGGGCCACCAGCTCCGAGCAGTGCCTCTCAAAAGCGGAATCCATGACTGGCTGCTTCTAATAAAAAAAATAGAGTGAAATAAGTTGCCTTTGAGCCTACAATTATTACAAAAATCTAAAGTCGTCTAAATTCTTAGCTGCAGTTTTAATGGTAAGGAACATACAACAATAGAGACACAATTGTGTCAGCTCTATGTTGGGTGTTATGCTGTTATAACAGCCGACAAGCTTTCCTGATGTTCTAATCGGTTTAAACATGAACATGACTGAAGTATGGTACATTCCGTACAAAATTGGAAGCCATCTGGCGAGGTTAAGGTTAGCAGATAAAACCACTAACAAACGCTGTCCACAATGCAGGAATATTTTGAAATTTTTTTTCCACAAAAACAATAAACCTACTTGCGTGCTGTAGTACGCTTTTAGATGGGGTATTATAGTTGTTTTCTCATGTTGTGAACGGAAGCCAAAACACAGAAGAAGCGATCGTCGTCCCACTCATAGACAGTTAAAGAAAGGTTCCACTGCGTCAGCTATTGTCAGCTGTCAAAACGGCTTAAAAAAACGACTTCCTGGTTTTGCTTGTCAAAATAAAAGCTTTCTGCCAGAGGCCGCGATTTCAGTAGCAATGTGGATAAAGGGCTCTGCTGTGAAGTTACACAGAGCTTTAGTCAAAGAAGGTGTGCCTTTTCTCGAGATTGGTGTTCAAATCCTACCCGTACCAGTATGTCCCATGACATAATTGTTTATCTGCAGATGGGATTCTATTTTTAGAAGAAAATGTTAAAATGGCAAAAGAAAATCGCAAAAGTCAATGTGAAATAACACTGTTTGTTCAGAGTTCCCCCAATACATACATACACGTTTAAACAAACCAGCAACCAAGTAGCAGTTTAAAAAAACAAAAAACCTTATTGTGAATCCTCAATTCTAAAACAAAGTATGTATAGCAGTGTAGTAGTAGTATAACAATGTATTTGTCAATGTAATTCTTTTTAAAATATAACCTCTTTAAATACTCAAGATAATACACTTACATTTTTATGTAGTTAACTAAACCCAAAACATCATGTAGCCTACATGGGAAGTAAACAGGCAAACTGCAGAGTGCATCGTTGTGTCATGGATTAGACAGTTTATTAATAACCCCGCATCCTCATGGAACTTTATCCCAACTCTAACTATGTTTTTTTTCTAAAGTCAAAATTGATGTGCAAGTAGGCTACAAGATTAGTAAAATTCCAGTCGAATTGTCTAAATTTCACAAGCAAATGTTTTTGGCGTGGTCTCTCATATTTAACTTCTCACCTCACACATGCTACATTTGGAATAACAAGAACATTCTCTATAAAAAACAATCTCTTATTTTAAACTGGTTAAAATCAGCTAAATCCTTCCTTAAAAGACACAAACAGGATACTGAGTCTGCGCAATACAAAACTGCTCGTTTTGTAATAGCGCAGATGAAAACGTGTCACATCTTGATGTCCGTCAGACAGCCCAGCTAACACTCTTTGGTTCCCAGAACGTTCGTTTTTGGCTGCGGAACGTTCCATGGAGGTTCGTTTAATTGGATCGTGGTTAATTGGAAGGTTTTCCTAACGTTCTGGGAACGTTTTTTTTTTTTTGTTTTTTGGTTAAAGCGAAAGTTCTCGGAACTTTCCCCTAACGTTCTCTAAAAGTTACAACCTTTAGAGAACGTTAGGCGAACGTTCTGAGAACGTCGCAACCTTTGGCGAACGTTACGGGAACGTTGTCTGTAACCAGAACATTAAGAAAACTTTTAGATTAACATACGACCAAACCTAACCATCAGGGAACGTTCCCCTCACTTTCTTTTTTTAAGATACCCCTAACCTTTACAAAAAACTAACAACCATACCATTTGTGTATATGTATGTACTGTATATACACACACGTACATACATACAGTAGCTATAAAAGTTATATTAGTAGGAATGACTTAACTGGCAAACTTGATGACATTTCAAAACTTTAATATTCAATTCATAGGCCTAAAATTTTGGTCAGAGTTTCTAAAATTCATTCATAAAGTATGAATCCCAGCTTTTTCATTTTGCTTTTTAAGGAGGTTTTCTTTGGTTTGTTTGACTTTAAGGCTGAATTGCTTCATTATAAATCTTGTATTTCTATATGCTGGATACGACGTCCATAGGAACAAATTGGTTCTAAACCTTTTTTTCTGGTGTTATGACTGAGTTCAGAAATTATATTGATTCAATTAAGTAGGCTATTCAAAAAATACCAAGGCCGTAAGAACTCTGGGTCTATGAGTCGTCTGTGACTTCAAAGCTTTATTAATGTTAATAAGGTTTTATTTCTTTTTCTTTTTTTCTCTGCTTCCAGCTTGTCCACCTAAGCCTATTGAGACTGTGACTGTACCTCTGTATGCTGTGTATTTGATGTAATGAATGTCAATTGTTGTGTATGTTGTATTGTACTTGACTGTAATGATCAGTTTAAATTAAAAAAAAAGAAAACTACGTTGTGTCATCGTTTCCCATACTTTTTTTTTGATTTTTTTTTAAATGCCATCTTTATTGCATAAGATACAAAACAGAACACCAACTACACACAAAAGTAAAAAATACAAACATAACAGACATAGTAATACAATACAGTTTGTCAGGGGAAGCTTAAAGGTCATTAGAGAGATAGGGAGGACCATATGCTGACAGTTTTAGCTGCCTTTTTGTTATGGGAGCCCAAAATCAGATTTATATAATGCACAACATAATGGAAAAAGTTTTTTTTAGAACTGAATTTACATTTGTGAATTTGAAATTTGGCCAAAAGGATTAATACATTTATAATAAAAAACATCTTTTCTTTACTTTGAGTTCTATAAAAACAAAATACAACATTCTCCCATAATAGGGCAAAGTCTTTATAGATACGGTCAATGATAAATCTGCTGAGGTTTCGCCAAAATCTTCTGGAGTATGAACAATACCTGAAAAGGTTTAAAACAGTTTCTGGGTGATCTTCACAGCAAGAACAGTTTGCATAGATGTCTCTTTATCGTTTCCCATACCTTGGTCAGAACAACCAGAATGACAACTTCCGGTCTTATCAAAATAAAATCCCCCATCAGATGCCAAATAATAATAATAATAATAATAATAATAATAATAAGAATAATAATAATAATAATAATAATAAGAATAATAATAACGAAGGGAGGGGGAGAATGTGGTCAAATACCTGTTTTTCTAATGATAAAACGGTAATAATATATACAAATACAGCACAAAACACAAAGGTAAATATCATACAGATTGACATGAGAGTTGATAAGGTTTACATTCAAGTTATTTAAGATTTAAGAAAATATGTTATACGTTTTCTGGGGGTCTGTGACGAGTGCGTGATTCTTCAGCGGAAGTGATGCAGGATGCGGAAGTTGACATTTATTTGGTATTTAGCGCCAAATCTTGACTCGGACTGTAACAGCCATGGATGTTGCTCGCAAAATAAAGACAAAAGTGTCCGCTGGATTCAAAATGCGGGGACTTATACTACGACCGTATGTATTTCAGTAATAGTTAACGTTGTTATAACGTTTTTTGAAATGTAAGGTATTGCCGTTTGTGCAGCAGGAGAGCTAACAGTAATGTCACGTCAAAGGCAGCGATGGTCTGGACGCGCTACAGGAAATAGTAACATGGTGCAGGCTGTTTTTGTTGAGTTTTCATGTTTTCTTAATTGTTTGGTAGTCCGCTAAAGCCTGGAGGTAACTTGTGATACTTTTAATCACTCAACATTACACTTGAACTGACCATTTAAGTAACCTTAACGTACGTCTAGCTATATTTAAACTGCTTTTACACTCTTAGTTGAAGAGGAATTACCGCAGGCATTTAAAGCCAGCACTTTAACTTTAACTACATCATCAGCTGGTGGCAGGGATCATACACATTCTTTCAGATTGCATTTTCAGTTTGCTACAAAACATATCTCGCTGTAATGCAGTCAATTTCATGTTGTTTAATACTTTGCCTAATAACCTCGGTGAATATGGAGAAGTTTATATTTTCTAGCAAAAAAATATAAAAAATAACCACAAAATCTGTCCACTCTCTAGAATGCACAGATGCTGACTTACCATCAAGTATTTCATTTTCTATATACTTCAGATCACGCCTAATACCCTTGGTGAATTTGGAGATATTTCTAGTTAGTTTCAGGCAAAAGGAATAGACAGGGATACACATGCTTGCCTTACAATCCAGTATTTTATTATGTGTTCTTCAGCTCATGCCTAATCACTAGTGATGGCCAAATGAAGCTTCGTGAACCAGTGTCTATATTTTCTGAGCCCACAAGATTGGCACTGTCTGTTCAACAAAGGGTTGAGAATACACTGAATTGCGATGCCTCAAGCCTTTCTCTTAAACCAAGAGCGCTATCTAGTGGGCTCAGAAATAAAGACACTGGTTCACAAAGCCATCACTACTACGTGTGTGTGTGTGCATGCGTGTGTGTGAGTGAAAGTGCTTACTCTTGAATTGTGTAAGTTAGAGCCCTGATCAACCTTACTGCATTCATTAAATAGGCTACACTTTAACTGACATTTCAACTCTTGTCATGCTCATACTTAAGGGGACACTTCAAATCCTGATGTGCTCCAGCTTTAATGTAAATTGTTTTATAATATATGACAAGCAAACAATTTGCATTTAAAAACATTTTAGGCTTTTAATATCATTTTTAAAGCCACATTTTCTTGAGGAAAATGTCTTTCTTTTTCTAGTTCCCTATCAGTAGTCATAGGGAAGAAACAATAACAACATATGCATGTTTCCTTGTATTGTGCTCCAGTGACGCCAGCAGATACCTTGTGGAGACCCTGGAGTCTGTCAATGCTTCTGAACTGGATGATATTATTGAAAAGGTCCTGGATGCAGTCGAAAAGCAACCATGTAAGTACGTTCCTATGTGTCTTTAGATCACTGTGTGTTTAGTGCACAATCTGTTGAATGTCTTACTTACTGTGTTAATGTGTGTTCCTGAAGCGTGCGTGCAGGTTGTGACCACAGTTTGTGTTTTCTAACAGTGTCCTCTAGTATGATAGAGCTGTCTGTGGTGGAGTCTGCTGTTCAGGATTGCACTCAGTCTTGTGATGAAACCATGTAAGTGTTTTTTTACTATGGATTTGATTGATCATGATGCACCAATTTCACTAAAAACTACATTTTGCGAGGTTGTATAGCTTTAGCTTAAAGTTGTTTACATGTCTTCCAGAGATAATGTTTTCAACATCATTGGAGCTTTTGATGTTCCCAGATACATTTACAGTGTGGAGCGGAAGAAATTTGTACCGTGAGTAAAGGGACAGTTTCATTCTTGTTTGTCTTAGTATAAGCCCATACTTATTTCAAATAGAAATGCTACATTTTTGCTGCTGGTGTTAGACCAAGTGTTAACACTTACATGTACTTCAGACAAAGTTTTAAAAGTTTTTCATTTTGTTTTTTATTCAGCATTAGTATGACAAGCCATTCAGCACCCAGTCTGTGTGGTTTGGCCAAAGACAAAGCTGAACTGTTTAGGGAGCGCTACACCATCTTACAACAGGTGAGTGAGCACAGTTCCAAATGTACAGACTAGTGAACTTACCCACTCTCTTTACTGCTATGCCTATTATGTGTATCTTGTATCATGTTGTATTTATACAGACATATATTTGTAGCGTATACATCGACACCAGCTCTTCACCCCACCTGCAATAGGTGCTGCTGTTGAAGAGGGTCAAAACAAATTTCAGGTAAGGCATCTTAAAACATGAATTTAAATTAAACATATCTTACTGTTTTGCATTTGGCTAACAGATTTTTAGTTTGTTTGTGATTTGTCTTTTCTAGCTCAAGACAATTGAAGCACTGCTTGGTAGCACATCTAAACTGGGAGAGGTGATTGTACTAGGGATGGTTACCCAAATGAAAGAGGTGAGTTCATGATGAAGAGTTCTTTCCTGTCTATTTTTCAGTAAAATGCATATTTTCATCTTGTTTCTGAAACATTTCTTATTTTTTAAGGGTGCATTTTTCTTGGAGGACCCAAGTGGAACAGTACAGCTCAACATGTCCAAAGCAATATCCTTTCATATATTTGTTGGAGCAGCTTAAAAACAAATGTGTGTGTGTGTGTGTGTGTGTGTGTGTATATATATATATATATATATATATATATATATATATATATATATATATATATATATATTTTTTTTTTTTTTACAATCGTGTTGCTTTTAAAGTCGAAGTATTCCTTAACTACATTCTCACCAGTTTCACAATGGCCTTTACACAGAGTCCTGCTTTGTACTGGCAGAGGGTAAGCTGACACCTACTACTACAACTGCAGGAAAGCAAATTTAAAAAAGATGAAATTTTCCTTTCTCCTTTATTTTTACAGGCAAGTCATTAAGTACACGTTCTTATTATCAATGGTGACCTGACAAGCAAAAAAAAAAGCGACTTAGCAGAAGGGAAGGATGGCTAGGAGATAAAATACATTACACATGCATACAGTTTAAAATGATATAAAATACAATTTGATGTAACAACTAAAATTGAACAAGACAGCAGTTGACAAGTAAAACGAGAAGCGCACAGGTACATCGGTGAACAAGAAATAATTTATATATTTATAAAAGTATTTTTATTTATAAAGGTTGGTATGAGGACTCGGTTTTCCATGTCAATGGGTTCGGGTTTCCACCAACAGAGCCATCATCAGGCACAAGGTCAGTGTTGCGTTTCCGAATTCAATATTATAAATTAATTTAAAAATGATGTATTTCAGCATGAAGCTTAGCGTTAGGTTATCTTTTACAGAATACTGAACTCTTGTAGAAACTGTTTAGTTAATAAAGGACACAGCTTCATGTAAAAGAACAGCGAGTCACTGAATGTCCTTGCTTTATTGCCAGGGCATACTACGGCAATCTGAACTTCTTTGGTGGTCCATCCACTACTTCGGTGAAGGCTTCAGCCAAGCTGAAGCAGCTGGAGGAGGAGAATGAAGACGCCATGTTTGTCATTGTTTCTGATGTGTGGCTGGACAGCGTTGAAGTCATGGAAAAGCTCAACATCATGTTCTCAGGTCTGGTATTGCACCATAGTTTTAGACTTAGACAGGTCAAGGTCAGGTGCACTTCATGAGACACCAATCCCATTTAGCTTCACTTTGTTTTCTTCTACAGGCTATGCTACGATGCCCCCCACCTGTTTCATTTTGTGTGGTAACTTCTCTTCTGCCCCATATGGAAAAACCCAGATCAAGTCACTCAAAGGTGAGACTTTTGGGCCCTCATCACTCATAACATGCTGTCGTTTTTGAGATAAGATGAGATGTGTAATAAAGGGATAAATGGACAGCATTTCAAAATCTAACACATTTTTCTCTTTTCAGAGTCATTGAAAGCTCTTGCTGATGCTATATGTGCATACCCCAGCATTCACAACAGGTAGGATCATATTGCGTTGTTACACCAGTGTGCTCTGGTTTATTGTCAAAGCTTCCCTGTGGAGTTTTGGACATTGAGTAGTGCTTTGGAGCTGTTTTTCTATGAGTGGGTTTATCTCGCGCATGCGTGTGTACGTACATGCACATGGGTGTCCCGATACACATTACTGTCCATTACTGTTTCCCACTTGCTACTGATCTACGTGTGGCGGTAAAATGCCAAGATATGCTGCTATGCACCAAAAAACTGCAAGCTAGTTAACATGGATGTAAATAATTCTGGATTTAAATGTAAACTTAATAAATCAGCTATTCAAATATTTTATGAGGAAGGAAATGCAATTAAATGTGTTTGTTGAAGCTCAATAATACACACATTGCATTTGGTGAGTAACAATGAACGGTATCACAAGTTTTGTTTATTTATAAGAAAACTCCACAGGGCACCATCATTTAAGTTTCAATATTGTTGACATAAATGTCTTCACTCTTATCCTGCAGTTGTCGCTTTGTGTTTGTTCCTGGCCCTGAAGACCCTGGTCCAGGCACCATCTTGCCACGGTAAACATTAAGAGCCACCTGTTTTTTTGACATAATTATGCAAGTTTTGTTCGGTGACCAATGTGAATAAACATGTTTTTCTTAGGCCTCCTTTGGCAGATCACATCACGGAGGAGTTCCAACAGAGGGTGCCATTTTCAGTGTTCACCACTAACCCATGCAGGTAAAACATATAGGGCTTTTTCTTTATTAATGTCAAAATATTTGTTATGGTTCGGTTGTAAACAAGAATGATTTGTAAGCCCAAACAGGGCACAAATTCAACTCTTGATGTTTTATTCAAATAGATAAATAAGAACATTACATGAAACCAGGAGTGGGGTCAAAAATAGAGCAACAAACAACATTCCCTGACACTTAGTCTTTTTCTATAATCAGATGTCCTAACACTGTGCAAATAAAAGAAATACTAGCTTATAGCATGAATTTCCCTGAGCAACAAACACGATATAACATAGAACTTCTGTTCTGGAAACTAAAGGTGAACTGCTTTGTTTTCCTCAGAATCCAATACTGCAGCCAGGAGATTGTTGTCATCAGGGAAGACCTGGTCAACAAGATGTGCAGGAACTGTGTTCGGTTGCCCAGTAACAATCTTGACATACCAAACCATGTGAGTTGCAGCTTCTCTGAACAAACCTCTCATTTAACAGTTGTGTTGTCAAAGGTTTTACTTGCCTTTGTACATAGTATTTCAAGTTTGTCATCCTTCCTAAGTGCTTCTTAAGCAATGTGTTGATGCTGCAAAGATGTTGGTAAACTACATAGTTTGGTCTCATTTCTAACAAAACACAGTGTGAAATGTCCTTTTAAGTTTTAAATTAATTACCTTGTCATTTTCATCCTTCTCTCCGCAGTTTGTTAAGACTATCCTATCCCAGGGTCACTTGACTCCACTGCCTCTGTATGTCAGTCCTGTATTCTGGGCGTACGACTACTCCATGCGTGTTTACCCAGTCCCTGATGTCATCGTTTTTGCAGACAAATACGACCCATTCAGCATCAAAAACACAGACTGCCTCTGTGTCAACCCGGTAAGATACAGAAACCACAGTGCGGGAACTTCAAATTATCTGTTGGCAAAAATGATAACAATGTTGTTGTTTATTAGGTTGCTGTATATCATGGCCTTCTCTCAATATGGACTCATGTTGTATTTGTCACTCACGTACTGTGTGTATACATATATATTTCTACAGGGTTCATTCCCAAGAAGTGGCTTCACATTCAAAGTGTACTACCCATCCAGCAGAACTGTTGAGGACAGGTAGGATGTGTGTTCTGGGGGGGGGTTTCACTTGTTTCTCCCAATCATTCACTACTACAGATAACTTTATTTTCAACCATCACTAATGTTCATACTAATCGGTTTTGTCCTTGTGTGTTCACAGCAAACTTCAAGGATTGTAAAGGAAATTATGGATTTAGAAATTGATCTGTTTCAATGGTTTTGTATATTGCTTGTGTATGATATTGTAAGTCTAAAATGGATTTGGAATCAAATCGCTGTAATGTTTTTATTTTGTATGTATCGTATATATATGTTCGGTCATGAATAATAAAGGTTTTATTCTTGGTACTAAACATTCTGACATA
Source organism: Etheostoma cragini (assembly GCF_013103735.1). NCBI lineage: Eukaryota > Metazoa > Chordata > Actinopteri > Perciformes > Percidae > Etheostoma > Etheostoma cragini. Next base: position 10,878,508 of record NC_048426.1, read on the forward strand.
TTTATGTATGCACAATAATCAGAACTACTTCTTATAGTCTTAAAAACTGTATTCTACCATGCATGTCTTCACAGTTAGTTTTGGAATTAAATTTTGCTCATCATAGAGTGCCAAATTAGGATTTTTATTTTTCATATTTGCAAGAAATATGCGTAGATTTATTTAAACTGTTAATGAAAAGTGCAAATTAAAGACTTTTACATTGAAAATATACTGTGTGGTTGTTTTATATGATAAGTGACAACCTAGGAGGTGTTAAAAACCACCAGGTAGAAAATAAAAATAGGTATTTAACCACCTCAGCTGAGCTGATGGTGTACTGCCTTAATATAATACATCCATGTGTACTCCGCTCACAAATGCCTACCTTTTTGTTCATACTGTATTGAAAAAAATATATAAAAATACACATTTCAGACACATACTCAAAAAAATGATCCAGAGAAACAATATGACTTTAAATGATTAAAAGTAGTGTTACTAACAAAAACAGTTTGTAAACAAGTATCTAGAGGCATATGAATAAACAACATAAAATTAAAAACATAATACATCCTTTTTATAAAATTTCATTGTACAGTATAACTGTTTTGTTACTTTTTTAAGGTCTAAGTTTTAGAGACTTAATATATTACTTGAATTCTTACAAAAAAGGTATGAAATTGGAGTCCCATTTGTTTATCATTTATGTAAGTAAAATTTACCAGATAAAACTAACAAGTTAATAAATTCACTGTAAAATTTCTCATGTTCAAAATAAAAAAAAAATGTTACTTTCAATTTTGACATAATTGGACTGACACAATATTTAATGCATAATTTGAATCCAAAAAGTAATTGAATGGACAGAAAAGTAAATAAGTGTATTATAAATTCTGGTTCATCATTGCAAACCTACATTTGTTTTCAATATATAAGAATTTAGAGAGATTTGTAGGACATACTATATATATACAGGTAATACAGAATTGATATGTTAAAAACCATGCCCTTTGCCAATCATTGCCACTAAAACTTATTCTAAAAAAATTTTCCTCTAGGAGTAATTTTCCTTTTCCCATAAAATGTCAACACAATTTATCCTCAAAGAAGATTCTTGAAATCGATTACTTTTCAATAGATGGGATACCATGGGGGTGTAACACCAGGGAAATGTACAAGAAATTATAAAATAAAACAAAGACCTCCTGATTTCTTTAAAATATTGTTTGGAATTATATGACTTTGGGGCTGTATGCCGACCTTATCAAGATGGCGGATTTAAGAAGTCGACAACTTCCGGTCGTGCCCCTAAAACACTTGGATGACCTCATATATATGGCGTTTTGAAATTTGCAGGATAAACAAACATCTTAAGGTAAAGACGGCTGCAATTCATTTACACCCAGAACTGCAATTGCATGTTACAGTTATATTGGACACTAACGTGACCAATATAATGTTAGACCATGTTTTGTATTTTCAAGTTTACAAACGTTCTGTAACGTTAGCTAGCCGATTTAGCTAGCTAACTGACGAACAGCTGTGACCAGTAGTTTGGGGGTATTTTAAACACATAGCTAGCTACATTGGTTGTTCTGGAGATTTACCTTCTTTCTCAGATAAAGCCTAAGCTAACAGCACATTGTTGTTGCTAGTAACCTAAAGAGATGAGCTTGTAAAGTAGGTCAGCAGTTATCGAACTACCAGCTATCGTTATATGTCCTGCATTAGCAGAATTCAAGCTTGCTAGCTAACAAAGTGACTAAAAGAGGACCAAACAATTGGAGGTGTGAATGTTAGCGTTACGTTAGTATGAACTAGCTAGCTTACTTCAACAGAGAACATTTTCCCCCTATTTTCATATGACTAGCTGAACATACTTTCCGGACCTCCAGTGTTTTGAATATGGGTATTTCTTTCTGTTCGCCTATTTTAAATTCGATTATTGTAAAAAAAAAACTAGCTAACTTCTTTAAATAATCCTGTCAGCAGTAACCTAGCTAGCTAGATGTTTTTTTTGTCTTTCTCGCTTCTTGCCATGACAGCAGACACGAGAGACACATAGCAGAGATAATGGCAGAGATGGAGGAAGACATTGGAGATCTGCCAGCCGAAGAGGATGACAATGACTCCGACAGAGAAGACGATGAAAGACTGTTTGCTTGGATGGTAAATGACGATATGGATGAAGAAGAGGAAGATGAGGACGAGGAGGTGGAGGATGAACAGCCCTTGGACACTGAAGCATCCGAATCGTTTGAGTTAGATACCCCAGCTGAGCGCAGTGGTCATATAGCTGTGGTTGACGGAAACATCATGTATGTTTGGGGTGGATACAAGGTAAGGAGTTTATTAGCTAGAGCTACATGTCTTAAAAAATGCATTTTTACTACAGTCTACATATTTACATAGATTACTTTTTTTTTCTCCCTCTGTACAAGAATGCTCAAAACCACGGATTCTTTGACTTGTATCTGCCAAGAAATGAGATCTGGACGTACAACATGGAGTCAGGAGTATGGTAATAGCTGTTACATTTCAGTTGCATATTGATACCCTTGTCATCACCACTACATCTAAGTTATAAACAAAACCTAAATGTTCACAGGACAAAACATTTAGCCGGAGGTAACCTGCACACATCCATGTCAGGCAGCTGCGGGGTGTGTGTTGATGGAGTCCTCTACTTATTTGGAGGTCATCACGCCAGGGGAAACACAAATAGGGTACTGTGTGTGTGTGTGTGTGTGTGTGTGTGTGTGTGTGTGTGTGTGTTAACATCCTCCGTTATATTCAAATTACTGCCCTATGGTTAATTATAACACTGAAGCATGTCAGTCTGCTGTTTTGCGATTATATTTCAGAATATTATACATATTTCAGACTATTTATAGTATTTTATTTTGTACTATGCTTTGCAGATTTACCGCCTGCCACTGAGAGCTCCCAGCTTAGTTTGGGAGGAAATGAGGGATCTTAAAGGACTCCCTCCATCCTGCAAAGACAAGCTTGGTTGCTGGGTTCAGAAGAACAAGTGAGTAATGACTTCCTTCTGGCACACTTCAGAAAATGTTAATGTGGCCATCAAGTTTGGGCCACCTGATCACATTAGCCATAGTATGGGTGGTTAATACAAAATAATAAATGAATAAGAGTAGTCACAGAATATCTATTTTAAGGGAGTTTTGTCTTACCTTGTTTTCACAGACTTATATTCTTTGGTGGCTATGGCTACGCTGCTCAAGGACTTCATCAAGGGACTTTTGAATATGATGAATCATCTTCACTTGTGGTCTGTAAAGAAAAATCCTCTTCATGTGCTTTTTAAGTGTTAGGCCATTTGGCATTGTATATTTCCAAATTTGATAAGTTTAAACGACAATCTTTCATAGCTGGAGTGTCTATTTCCTTTAAAGTCAATTTTATTACATTGGACCAAAATATATTTAATCTGTTTGCTGCTGCAGTGGGACAGCCCTGGACGAGGCTGGAACAACCACATCCACATCCTGGACCTGGAGACATCAATATGGAGCCAACCCAACACCAAGGTAAACACATCCACAGACGCTACCAATATGACCTCACACAGTGTAATCACGCACATCGCATGCAGGCACGTGTTGAGAGCCAACCCACTGTCCAATAGCAACAAAAGCCTCATCCACTTAAACCAGTCTCTTACATTTTTATCCATTGTCCCTGCCTTTATCCTGCCATAATCAGTTTTTCCTCTGACTCCTGAAATGATGTATTCTCTCTATTGGTATGTCCTGATGTAGGGGAACACCCCATCGCCCAGGGCAGCTCATGCTTGTGCCACAGTTGGTAACAGAGGCTATGTGTTTGGGGGAAGATACAAAGTAAGGACATTAAAACTAGGAATTTAAGATTTGGGCCTGTTAAGCCTTTTTTTGTCAATTCTTGTCATACGGTTAATTTCACCTACCTTTTCACTATAAATGATTGTTTCCTACTCCCATATCTTTTGGTCCACAGAACTATAGACTAAATGACCTGTATTACATTGACCTGGACACATGGGAGTGGCATGAAATGTAAGTATTGTTTCTTATAATAATATCCAGAATGAAATGGGCATTTGCTATTTTACACTAAAAAACATCTTTATATCAGGTCATCTTTTGCAAATGGACAATCTAACATGCTTAAAAAGTTATACATCTCTCTTCCACTTGTTCCATTGGAACATGCTTACCCTTGAGCATTCTCTTAATTGTACAAGTGCTGATTCAGCAGTATTCATAGTATTGCTATTTTAATAAGTTTTTCTTTTACATTGAAAGTCATGGAGCAAACTTTAAATCCTCTTCATGCTTCTTCCACTTCTAAATGCTACTGTTCCCACACACTTTCACCCACAGATGTCATTCAAACTTTAAACTGTTTACAAAATATTCAGCTATTTGAATTCAGCTATTTGATATATTTTTTTGTTTTATCACTGTTGAAGTTTAGTGCTTCTTTAGGCTTTTTCTGCAGATTAAGCCCCAGGTTCATTACGCAGTCCAGGCTGGCGCTTTTCATGATTTTTTTTCAACATACTATACTTTGAGTTTTTTCAACATTCTATACTAATAATCTTTTCAATATGAATTCTTTGGTGGCATACTGGCTCAGTAGCACTACTGGTTAGCACGACTGCTACTTTTTTATCACTTTTTCAACGTACTATACTTTGACTTTTTGCAACATACTATGACTTTTTTTTTACATGTAATACTATGACCTTTTTATCACTTTTTTAGACATACTATACTATGACAATTTTTGAGATACTATACTTTAATTTCTTTCGACATACTGTAAAATGACTCAATCACTTTTTTTGACATACTTTTCATAATACAATACTATGACTTTTCATAACTTTTTTCAACTTACCATATTGTGACTTTTTTTGACATAATATACTATTACTTTTTTATCACTTTTTTCGACATACTGTTTTTTTCATAATTTTTGACATAATATACCATTACTTTTTTAATGAGCTTTTTTTGACATGCTATACCATGACTTTTTTTCAACATGCTATGCTATACATACATGCTATGGCTTTTTTTTCATCTTAAAATATTCTACATTTCAATGAATTTTGTACTAATAAAACATTCCCAGTTTTCCAACTATTGTCTCTACTTCACCTACCTACGCAATTAGGCCAGCAATCCAATTTAGCTTTTCAGCATTCACAAGCATTTTCTGCAGGAAATGCATTTTCTAGTTGTGTTTCTTGCTCTAATGTTCCCCTCTGACCTGGTTGCAGGAGCGTTCCCCAGCAGGGTCCTCTGGGCCGGTCTTGGCACTCCTTTACTCCTGTGTCACCAGACCACATCTTCTTATTTGGAGGTTTTACCACAGACAGAGAGACACTGAGTGAGTCTGACACTTGTTTTGGAGTACCACATAATCCCTCTCCACCTCAAAATGGTCGCTGGTCTTACAGAGTTATCTGTTTTCAGGTGATGCTTGGCTGTACTATGTAAGCAAAAATGAATGGAAGCCTTTCAAACACAGTCACACAGAAAGTCCAAGGTAATCCTCTCATCTTGCTTTGAACACTGTGTGCTTGGAGACTAAGGTTCAGCTAAATGACTCTGAGGGATGTCCACTCATTTGGGTGTGTGTCTATGAGCAACATAGTGTACGACAATTCTTGACACTTTGCTTTGTATTTCAGGCTGTGGCACACGGCATGCTCCGGTCCTGATGGAGAGGTGTTTGTGTTTGGAGGGTGTGCCAACAACCTGTTGTCTCATCACAGAGCGGTAAGCTGCAAGTCACAATAAATATCTATATTTAAAATTTAAAAAAATGTTGACATGCATTACAATCTTTTTTTTTTTTAACCAAATTTGACTCCTTTATGTTTATTCGACAGGCTCACAGTAACGAGTTACTGGTTTTTAATGTTCAGCCCAAATCACTAGTACGGTAAGTGTTATTTTATACCTGAAGCTGAGATGTTCTCTTTTTTATTATTTTGTGCTTATATTTTCCTGTCCCAACTCTTCAGGTTCTGTATGGAAGCCGTTCTGCAGCACAGGGAGCGTTTGTCTAGTTACTGGGACTGCTTGCCTAAACACCTCCTACACAGCCTCAAACAGAGAATGGCACGTGTCAACACACTGGGCTCCTAGGCTAAGAGGAAACTGTGAATCTAGTCCAGAGGTTTATAGGAGTGTGTGTATGTATGTATGTATGAGAGGAGTGTTGCTCTCAAAGCAGGTAGTCCTATTTGAGCATTAGTTTAATGTGTGTGGACATATTTAAAAAACGCTCTAAGCAATATTGAACAGCTGTGTAACTGCCAGCATTAATGTTCACAGGCCATCCATGTCCTGTTTGTGACCTTTTTTGTATATTTTCTTATAAGTCAAACTTTTGCAAAGCCAGTAAACTTTTGGTGGTGTAGCAATGCAGATGATGCACAGCACAGCAAAAGAGAGCAGAAAATCTAGAAAAATCAAATTTCTTTGCTAAGCATACATTATTCTGCAAAGCCAAAATATAATGGCATTGTTTTTATTTACGTTTTCCAAGATAAATGAATGGCTACTTCTGTGCTGGATAAGTCAACTTGATTAAGATAAAATATGTTTGTCAGCATTTAGTAACTAAGTAAAGTGATGTTATGACTGTGCCTCTGTGTTTAAGAGAGGTTTTCTTGTTTGATGCTCACAAAAATATATTCTATCTTGTTAATACAAGGTGTTAATATTGTACTAGGCAGAAAAGTAGTAGATACAGTACTTGCCTAAACTTAGATTATGAACAAAAAAACAGAATCTCATGATCAGTTTCATGAAAACCATAGAAAGAAACCCTGTGAGTAATTACTGTGTTATGGGGGCTAGTGTGGCAAATAGTTTGGAAATTGGGCAGGACTTTCCTTTCCTCCACAAGATTGTAGCACATTGTGTAGGTATACCCAAGAGTGAAAGAAAGACTCTTGGATAACAACCGCCATACTCCAGTCGCTTGACATTGCTGTTTTCAATGGGTTTTCCTAAGAAATGGAACCAACTGAAAATAGTCTGTCTTAACACTAAACAGAGTGGTGCAAGGCTGAAACATGTTTGCTTTAACAGTGCATAATTTTAGGGAGCCTGTTGCTATAATGATTACTTTAACTGTTTGTTTGGCACCATCTTTAATACAGATGTTTGTTAAATCTTGTAGTTTAAGTTCTCACAGACCTGAAACTAGTGCTTTGTTATGCAAGACTATCTTCTTTGAAGCCCCAGAAATGTAAATTTTTATTTGTGTATTTATATAGTTGAGGAAATGTGATTCTTTTATTTTGAAACAAGCTTTTAAAGCCTTTTTTAAATTGTCATGAATGGCTCCTGTAGCATTTAAATCTTGTTTTAACAAAAACTTAAAACACTACCCTAAGTGTATTGGATGTTGAGCCACGTTGCACTGAAATGCCTAATGTCAGTAGGGCTTTGTTTGTATTTGCCTGATTTGCACAATGTTCCCTTAGTGTTTTTTATTGTAAAATGAAATGGATACTGTTACTTCGTACTCAAAGAATAAACACATACCATAAGTTGTGTTTTTTATTTTATTTGTATAATTAAAATAAAATTGATATCCAACAAGAGAACTATACGCTGATGATCAGATCTTAACCGGTACTGCTCATGCTTGAAATGCAGATGGAGTTGGCCATGTCACCCTCTCTGTTCACCCGTCTCATTTCTTCTTGGCAGCCAGCAGGTTTGGAGCAGACACTTTAACTTTGCCTGGCATGTTTCTGGATAGATCAGTATCCTGCAACACAGAATATTAGGAGATCCAGTTTAAATTCAATTATAAAGAAAAATGGAACTACTGATAAAAAAGTAAGGATAGTATGTTGAAACAAAAAAAGCTATACTGAGTCAAAAGAATTAGTATACTATGTTCAAAAAGGGGATAAAAAAGTCAAAGTATAGCCAGTGGAAATAAGTCATCGTATAGTAGGTGACAAAAGTGAAAGTTGTATAGTATTTTGGAAAAGTCAGTATGTTCAAAAAAGTAGTCTTATAAGATGTCAAAGTCATAGTACAGTGTGTTGAAAAGAGTGATAAAAATGTCATTGTATAGTATGTCGAAAAGACAGGATAGTATGTCAAAAAAGTCAAAGTATGTTCAGAAAAAAGATAGTATAGTAATTTAAAAAAAAAGCTGTATAGCATGTCAAAAAAAGTCATAGTACTGTTATAAATAAATTAAAAAAAAGTTTAAATCATAAAGTACATCATAAACATGTCTTAAATAATATAGTATGTCATATAAAGTCAAAATGTAGTATGTCATAAAAAAAGTCATAAAAGTAATAGTATTGTCATGAACAATTAGTATATTAGTATAGCATGTCAAAAAAGGGATGGAGAAGTCATAGTACATAATATGTCAAAAAAGGTCATAGTACAGCATTTTGAAAGTCATTTAAAAAGCTACAGTCAAAAAAAGTCATAATAAATTATGTCAGAAAAAGTGATAAAAAGTCATAGTATAGTATGTTAAAAACAGTCAGTACAGCATTTTGAAAGTCATAAAAAAGCCATAGTATGTCGAAAAACAGTCATAGTGTAGTATGTTGAAAAGAGTTATACAAAAATTCATAGTATAGTAGGTCATAAAAAGTCACTGTGCAGTATGTCATAAAAATATTATTTTAAAAAAAAATCATAAAGTAGGTCCTAAAAATGTTTTAAATAATAGTATGGTATGTCGTATAAAGTCATAATGTAGTATGTAATAAAAATGCCATATAAAAGTAATAGTATGTCATAAAAATCTTAAAGGAATAGTATAGTATGTCATAAAGTCATTAAATGTCATAGTATAGTATTGTCATAAAAAAATGTATATTAGTATAGCATGTAAAAAAAGGGATGGAGAAGTCATAGTAAAGTATGTTAAAAACAGTCATAGTACAGCATTTTGAAAGTTATAAAAAAGCAATGGAATAGTATGTTGAAAAAAAGAGATAGATAAGTCATAGTATAAAGTATGTCAAAAAAGGTAACAGTCCTCCATTTTGAAAGTCATAAAAAAGCTATAGTCAAAAAAAGTCATAGTAAAGTATGTCAGAAAAAGTGATAAAAAGTCATAGTATAGTATGTTAAAAACAGTCATAGCCTAGTACTGCATTTGAAAGTCATAAAAAAGCCATGGTAAAGTATGTTGAAAAAAAAAAAGAGATAAAAAAAGTTGTACTAGTAAAGTATTTTGAAAAAAGTCATAGAAAGCCATAGTATATTATGTCGAAAAGTCATAGTACACTCTCAGAAAATGAAGTACATAATTGTACCTTTAGGGGTACAATGACTTGTCACTGGGGCTGTACCCTCAAGGGTACAAAAACTGTACCCTTGAGGGTTGCTTGGGAACATATATGTACCTTTTGACCCTCAAAAAGGTTCATATATGTTACTTGAGGTCCAACAATGAGCCATATGGGGTACGTTAGTATAGATTGTACCTTGGGGGACAGAAATGGACCCCTACTGTACCCTTATTTCTGACAGTGTATGTGGAAAAAAGTGATAAAAAAAGTAATTGTATAGTATGTCGAAAAACAGTCATAGTATAGTATGTTGAAAAAAGGGATAAAGAAGTTATAGTATAGTACCGGTATGTCATAAAAGGTCATAGTATAGTATGTCGAAAAAAGTCATAGTATAGTATGTCGAAAAAAGTAATAAAAAGGCAGGGTAATAAAGTAGGTAAACAATCATATTGTAAGATTTCATAAAAAGTCAAAATAGTACTGTGTCATAAAAAAGTCAGTGTAGAATGTAGTATTTTTTAAAACAAAGTACATCAAATTATATAATCTTCGAATTTCATTGTATAGTATATCAAAAATGTCAGTGTAGTAATATAGCAAAAAGTCATGGTATAGTATTATCACAAAAAATTATAAAAAGTCATAGTATAGTATGTCATAAAAATATAATTAAAAAATAAATCATAAAGTAGGTCATAAACATGTCTTAAATAGTGTAGTATGTCATAAAAATGCCATTTAAAAGTAATAGTATGTAATTAAAAGTCATAAAATGTCATAGTATAGTACTGTCATAAAAAATGTGTATATTAGTATAGCATGTCGAAAAACAGATGGAGTAGTCATAGTATATAGCATGTCCAAAAAGGTTATAGTAAAGTATGTCAGAAAAAGTGAAAAAACAGTCATAGTACAGCATTTTGTAAGTCATAAAAAAGCAATGGAATAGTATGTCAAAAAAAGAGATGGATAAGTCATAGTATATACATAGTATGTCATAAAAAGTCATTGTACAGTATGTCATGAAAATATAAGTTAAAAAAATCAAAAAGTAGGTCATAAACATGTATTAAATAATAATATAGTATGTCATATAAAGTCATAATGTAGTATGTCATAAAAATGCCATATAAAAGTAATAGTAAGTCATAAAAATTTCAAAGGAATAGTATAGTATGTCATAAACAGTCATAAATGTCATAGTATATTATGGTCATAAAAAATTATTCGTCGTATGTCGAAAAAACTCATTGTATAGCATGTTGAAAAAAATTATACAAAAGCCATAGTATAGTGTTTTGAAAAAGAATCAGTATACTATGTTCAAAAAGGCAATAAAAAAAAGTAAAAGTATAGTAATTGGAAATAAGTCATAGTAAAGTATGTTGAAAAGATTGATAAAAAAGTAATTGTATAGTACATCAAAAAAGGTGATATAGTATGTCAAAAAAGTCACAGTATAGTATGTCAAAAATTTCAAAATATGTTGAAAAAAGTGATAAAAAAAGTCGTATTGTATTTTGGAAAAATCATAGTATAGTATTTAAAAAAAAGTCATAGTATAGTATGTCTAAAAAAGTTTTAAAAAAGCCACGGTATAGTGTTTTGAAAAAAAGTCATAGTATAGTATGTCGAAAAAGGTGATTAAAAAAAGTCATAGCAAAGTATGTTGGAAAAAGTCAAAAAAGCCACAGTATAGTATTTAAAAAAAAAAAATCATTGTATAGTATGTCAGAAACAGTGATAAAAAAGTCACAGTATAGTATGTCGAAATAAAGTGATAAAAAGTCATAGTATAGTATGGTGAAAAAAGTCACAGTATAGTATGTTGAGCATGTCAAAAAAGGGATGAAGAAATAATAGTATATAGTATGTCAAAAAAGGTCATAGTACTGCATTTTGAAAGTCATAAAAAAGCTACAGTCGAAAAAAGTCATAGTAAGGTATGTCAGAAAAAGTGATAAAAAGTCATAGTATACTATGTTAAAAACAGTCATAGTACAGCATTTGAAAGTCATAAATTTTTACGTTGAAAAGAGTTATAAAAAAGTCAGAGTATAGGATGATGAAAAAAGGGAAAAAGAAGTTATAGTATAGTACCGGTATGTCAAAAAATGCCATGGTATAGTATATCGAAAAAAGAGATAAAAAAGTAATACTAGTATAGTATTTTGAAAAAAGTCATAGAAAGCCATAGTATAGTATGTAAAAAAACTCAAAGTATGTGGAAAAAAGTGATAAAAAAAGCAAAAAAACAGTCATAGTATAGTAGGTTGAAAAGAGTTATAAAAAAACTCATAGTATAGCATGTTGAAACAGGGATAAAGAAGTCATAGTATATATATGTCAAAGAAAAGTCATAGTATAGTACGTCAAAAACAGTCATTGTATAGTATGTCGAAAAAATGTTCTAGTATAGTATTTCCAAAAACAGTCATAGTATAGTATGTAAAAAAAACGTCATAGTATAGTATGTTGAAAAAAAGTTCTAGTATAGCATGTTGAAAAAAGGTCATAGTATAGTTAGTATATTGAAAAACAGTCATAGTATAGTATGTCAAAAAAAAGTCATAGTATGTTGAAAAAAAGTCATAGTGTAGTATGTCAAAAAAAAGTTCTAGTAAAGTATGTCGAAAAAAAGTAATAGTATAGTATGTCGAAAAACAGTCATAGTATATAGTATGTCGAAAAAAGTCATAGCATAGTATGTTAAAAAAAGTAATAAAAAAGTCATAGCAGGGTAATAAAGTAGGTAAACAATCATATTATAAGATTTCATAAAAAGTCAAAATAGTACTATAGTATGTCCTAAAAAAGTTAGTGTAGTATGTCTTTGTTTTAAAGTTAAAATAAAGTACATCATATATAATCTCAGAATTTAACTGTAGATTATATCAAAAACGTCAGTGTTGTGATATAGCAAAAAGTCATAGTATAGTATTGTCATAAAAAATTTATAAAAAGTCATAGTATGGTATGTCATAAAAAGTCATTGTACAGTATGTCATAAAAATATTGTTTAAAAAAAAATAAAGTAGCTCATAAACATGTCTTAAATAATAGTATAGTATGTCATATAAAGTAATAATGTATGTTGTAAAATGCCATATAAAAGTAATAGTATGTCATACAAATTTCAAAAGAATAGTATAGTATGTCATAAAAAGTCATAAATGTCATAGTATAGTATTGTCATAAAAAATAATAACGTCATAGTGTAGTATTTCCAAGAAAGTCAGAGTATGGTATGTCAAAAACAGTGATAAAAAAGTCACAGTATAGTATGTTAAAAAATTTGTTAAAAATGTAATTGTATAGTATGTCAAAAAAGTCAAAGTATGCCAAAAAAACTCATTGTATAGCATGTTGAAAAAAACGATAAAATGCCATAGTATAGTGTGTCGAAAAAAAATAAATCAGTATACTATGTTCAAAAAGGCGATAAAAAAAGCTAAAGTATAATAAGTGGACATAAGTCATAGTAAAGTATGTTGAAAAGATTGATAAAAAAGTAATTGTATATTACATCAAAAAAGGTGATAAAAAAAAGTCATCATATAGTATGTCTTAAATAGTCATAGTACAGCATGTCATAAAAATATTTTTTAAATCATAAAGTACATCATAAACATAAATAATAGTATAGTATGTCATATAAAGTCATAATGTAGTATGTCATAAAAATGCCATATAAAAGTAATAGTAAGTCATAAAAATTTCAAAGGAATAGTATAGTATGTCATAAAAATGTCTTTGTAATATGCCATAAAATATATTTCTTTTAAAAGTCATGAAGTACATCATAAATATGTAAAATTTTGTATCATAGTACATCATAAAAAATGTCATAAAAAATGTCATAAAAATTCACAGTATGTAGCATGTAATAAAAAGTCATAGTATAGTATGTCATAAAGAAATGCAGTGAACTTCTGTACCTTGACACTGCGGAACAGGTCTTTCTCTCTGGTTGAGGCATCTCTGGCTTTCATGAAGCTTAAAACTGCAGTGCGTGCAGCTGGTAGAAACAAAAAAATAAAAGCAATTCTAAAAGCAACGTTTTTCACTGTAAAAAAAATGTATACTTGAATGGATATTGTTACCTTTTCCTTTCTTCTGAGAACCTGGTGTCAGTTTCACCTTGTGTCTGTGAAAAGCAAATTACTCATTTAGACCCGGCAAGCTTCACTTTGTCTCTTAGCACACCAAAAGGTTGTTTGCGCATACTTGTAGTTGGACAGGGCGGTGTGTGGAGCACAGACTGGCACAGCAAACAGCAGCACATCTTCAGGATGGGGCTGGCCCGACAGAGAGGTGAGCAGATCCTCTGCTTCCTAACGCAGCACAAAGGAAAACTGAAGACTCATGCAGTAGTAAACTCACTGCTGGTTAAAATGAACAAGGCAGAATTAACATGCATTTATACCCAAAATGTTATTTCAATTATAAAAAAAACAACAACATACAAATCAAAGACGGAATAATGATTAATTTCTATTAACTATTGGTAATATTTATCCACAGTCAAAAGTACATTAAGAACCAACCTCTGCTCCAGGATTGTCTTGGTCCACATCATCTTCCTGAAAGAAAAAGAAATAGTTGGTTTTGGGCAGGTAACCTTCTAAACATCAGCAGACAAATATTACATTTCAGACACAGGAATTAGATCTTGATTGTATCCCGTACCTTGTCCTCCTCGGCAAGACCGGTCTCTTCTCCAGGCGGTTTCTCCTCATCACCCTCACCTCCTCCTGTTACTGCGGCCTCCACATTACGAGGTTTCGGGGGTTGTTTCTGAGGCGCTGCTTTCCTGATGGGTTCGTCTCGACCCTTCCCCTTCTTTCCTTTCTTCCCCTTGTCCTTCTCCTCCTTAGTGGAACCCGCTGACTACAGAAGAAAAGCAGTTATACTGTTATGTATTGTGTCAGCCTGGAGGACTGTGCACATGACAACTGTGTAGACCCGAGTTGCAGTTCCTACTAAATGTTGCAGATGGTGAAGCTCTCATGTGTAACGGCTGTGTATCGAGGGTTATTTTTTTTTGTCATGCTCACCCCGAGCAGTTGCATCATCAGCTCCCTGTCCTCTTCATCCTGGTCCTTGTACTTCTCTTTGATCTTCTTTAACTTGTTCTGCGGTGACAACAGACAGAAACCAGATTGATCCATCAAATAAATTCACTATGACATGTAACATAATGGTAAGGTCTTGGCTCTATCAGAGATGTTGATCAGTCATGTCTTGAATACATGTTATATTTTGTTTCGGCTTTTGATGCCGTTTAAATCCATTTCGTGATATGATAGAAAATATGACTTATTGTAGCTGCAGATTTGAAAAAGAAAAACATGGTTCCTACTCATGCTTTTAATAATTATACTGGTGTTGTTTGCCTTTTAGTCCATTGTAAATTGATTTTGCTTTGTTATAGGTTTTATTTCTTTTGTGTATGTTTAGTCTTGAATTTGGTATTTTTCTAATGTAAATTGTATCTCCTATCGAAAAATGTATGAACTGTTAAGCACCATGTATTGACAAAGGTATTATTGTTACTTTCTTTTAGATTTGGTCTTAAGAACAGAACATCTGATCTTATCATCTCCTCTCTCACCTTCTGGCCTCTCTTCGGTGGCTGCTGGGAGGGAACTCCTCCACCTTTGGATCCCTGATCGACTGCTGATCCAGCAGATGAAATCTCAGTCTTCTCCTCAGTGTCGCATCCTTCCTGTTTCTGCTTCTTCTTCTTCTCTTCTCTAGTGGCAAAGATAAAAACCAACCACATGTCTCAACACTACCTGTGAATAAAAGCCTGAAAGTTTGTGGTATGGGCTTAACAGGAAGTAGTACATGCTAACTGTTTGTTGTTATTTTACATCATTCACTCACCTTCTCTGCTTGGCAGTCATGTGTTTCCTCCCTTGTGAGTCTACTTCAACCTGAAGAGAAAGACATCAACACGAGTTTAAAGTGTTATGCCTTCATGATTTCACTTAGAGGAAATTGCTGCAATATACTGGATGTGGCCTAACATGGCAACTAATTACCTGAGATATCACTTCCTTTTTGAAACCAGGGTTCTGAGTATTCCTAGAAATTAGGAGAGACACTTTTATTAAGTACCATTCATTGCTGGGTGCAAGGATGGAACTATAAGGCCTGTAGAAAGCAGGACAAGGCCTTTCTTTTATTATAGTGTTAGCATTGTAGTGTTAACATTACCTGCTGGGCTGTAAATGAGAGAGGGAGATGGTCGTATCTGGAAAGCTGAATTCTTCATTTTCTTCATTCTTCATCTCCTTCTCCTCACTGCTGTCTTCCTCTCCATCCTCTTCTCGCTCTGCCTCCATGTCGTCCTCTTCAGGAACAGCAGCCAGTTCTCCTCTCGCACCATCCTCCCCCTCAACCCCCTTTTTAAGCTGCTTTACCGTCTCTCCATGTCCTCCCGCCCCTTCCTCACCCTGATCTTCATTACTGCTGTCATCACCTGCAGAGGCAACAGAATCAGTACCAACACTCGACTGTCATGTTGCATACACAGTAAATAGAAGCAATCATTTTAGTATCTGCTACCTATCAGCTCCTCTCCCTCCTCTAACAGCTCAGCAGTTCTGGATGTGACGTCCTCCATGTCCTCCTCTATAGTCTTCACCTTTCTCTCCCCTCGGTGCCGAAACACACTCTGCTCATCGACCTGCACGCACACCAGCATTAAACGTCATTGTTTCAATACTAAGATTTGAACATGAACTCACAGCTCACAATGGGATTTACCTTGAAGAGGAATCCGAAGCCCATTATCAAGTAAGAAGGTGGCAAAAAGTTTTTCTTTCCTGCAGAGAAATGTGTCAAATGTTAGTTCCTCTGTTAGACATCATCATTAGCATTTAAACTTTTAATATTTTACTCTGGTGCCTTATGGAATGATTGGAACGGAAATTTTAGTGTATCATACCTCTGATCATAAAACTTCCGGTGGTCAGGTACTCTCCAGTGGGAGCTGTTTTAGACACCTGAACACAAATAAGTGATACAACACCGCTTATTAGGAATAAATGCCAACATTTTAACATTTGATACACTGTAGAAATATGATTAAATCATTTTGCTGATTGTAGACTATTTCTCCCCCATGTCTAATAACACACTCTGAAACTGTATGTTCCTCTGTGGAGTTTTCACAGAGTTTCTAGTGGCAATACGGAGCAATAGAAAAATGTTTTTATAGATTGGTCCCCTTTTTTGTAAGTAACATGTCAAGAAGACTTAAGAAGTCAAAAAGGAATGTACACAATGCACAACTGATAATATAAAAAACAGCTTTACAAATATTTGATGAGAAAAATATAATTACACAAATAGTACGCATATATTAGGCCTCAAATATACACACAATGTGTCTTGGTAAGAAACAGTGAATGTGAATATGTGATTACTGTAAGAGTTATAGGACTATACCTCTTACAGTACATTATGGCACACAGTTATAAAATATGTTACAGAATAAAAACTTTTGTACAATATCATGGTAATAAAGAAACAGCAAACATATCCAAATATATTTGGCCTTGTGGCTTGTTAGAAGCTAAATATGCTTCCTTGTTTAAACCTAAACTCTAGCAACCCCTCTAAGCCAGTCACTTCAAAAATGATCAGTCTATAATTTTAATGATAGGTGTATTTGAACAGTGTGAGACAGAATAACAACTAAAAATCAAAAAAAAAAAAAAGTCAAACCTGCTACCCTTTGTTATTCCCAATACAGCCTGTAATAATTTTAAGGTTTTGAGCAATAAACATACTTTGAAAAAAAATAAAAAATCCAGACAAACGCATGTCAAACACATTATAAATTGATTTTCATTTCAATGAGGGAAATAAGTATTTGACCCCTCTGCAAAACATGTTTCAGTACTTGGCGGCAAAACCCTTGTTTGCAATCACAGAGGTCAGACGTTTCTTGTAGTTAGCCACTAGGTTTGCACACATCTCAAGAGGGATATTGTCCCACTCCTCTTTGCAGATCTTAAGTCATTAAGGTTTTGAGTCTGACTTTTGGCAACTTCAGCTCCCTCCACAGATTCTCCATGGGATTAAGGTTTGGAGACTGATTTTTCCACTCTAGGACCTTAATGTGCTTCTTATTGAGCCACTCCATTGGTGCCTTGGTGGCCGTGTATTTTGGGTCATTGTCATGCTGAAATACCCATCCACGACCCAATTTCAATGCCCTGGCTAGGGGAAGGAGGTTCTCATTGATTGATTATTGATAACTGACCTGATGATGATGAACCCACCAAGCGCTGGTAATGATCTTGGCATCCCAGGCAGCACTGTAGCACACAGCCATAGTGCCAGCTTCAGTCAGGGTACGGGGAGGGACGGGGTCACCTGGAGCAGGAAGATTGAGAGGCAGAGACGCTAACAAAAAGTGGAAAAACTAATATCTAGTATGTTCACATAACGGATGGAAATGCACAGGTTTACCTGAAGGGTTCTTGATGACACAGCTAGTCGCTCCATGGAGGTCAGCATGAACATAGACATCACCTGACAAAGTAAAGGCACACGTCAGGGGGTCCGTCAGCCCCGTTTTAAGGGGGCTTACTTTGTAAAGGTAAAAGTGTGTGTATAAAAGTTAATTCATTACCTGCACGGAGGTAGCGTTTGACAATTATCTCGTTCTGCTGCTGATCTCTTCCTGCGATGACAAGATAATTCTCTGAGCTGATGAACCACAAGAACTTCTCAAACCTGCCAAAAGGGGAGGAATGGTTGAGAGAATGAAAGGCTCCACTGCGCATCATGAACATATGTGTAAAAATAATGCATCAAAGTCTGAATATGCATAGGCACAAAATGGTGATGTGTGCCTTACCAGTAGACTTTCCTGGCCTTCTGAATGGTGGTCACAGTCTGAACCTCTTTCAGTGTTTTTTGAGTTTTTTTCTCTGCGGATTTCATAGCCTTGAATGACATGAAAATAACGACTTGTCAACTGGGAAGCTGTCTTGTGTCAATACATTGCAAGCAATGACAAAAACACCAAACAGGTCTTGCTTTGATCTCAAAGACGCTACTTGCTGAGCAAACATGATTTGTGATCATAACCTTTAAAAAGCAGAAATTTCTGAGTTTGCTTATGGACTAAGGCTGAAACAGCTTTCTTACCTTATCTGCTGCTTCCATGGTTTTATGTTCCTTCTTTTCAGCTGTGCGTTTGAAGTCATAGTACCTAAAAAAAAAGCACAATGAGAGGCATCAGCTGTAAAAACAACACCTTCCCCACATAATACTCAAATGGGATTACATCTAAACCTACTTTTTGGCATTGGCATAAGCCGACAGGCCAAGATCCACGTCCACCAACATAGGCTTGTTCCTTTGCACCTTCTTGTTCTGTCCTTTGTCTTTATTTTTGTTTTTCTTCCCTTTCACCTCCAACACATCTTTTTTCTCTTCCTCTTCCTGGTCTTCCTCAGAAACATATGGATTTCTAGAGGGAAAAAAGACATATATGAGCCAAATGCTGAACAATGAGAAAAGTGGTCTGAGGGACTTCAGTTTCTTTATCAGATGGCCTCACTTTAAAAGCATGGTGATATGATTAGTTTGCAGCTTCAGCTCCTTGATGGCGCAGGCCACCGGGTCTCCAGCAGCTTGTGCGTCTTTGACGATAATGCCGATTTCAGTCCAGTCCACCTGATTCGCCAGTGCACTGCGCACCACCTGCAGTGCCCTCTCCACCACAGGCAGGTTCATCTCCACCAGTTCTCCCTTTATTCTGTCCACCTCCTGCAATACGCAAGACAAGATTTCTTGTATTTTAGTTGAT
Organism: Etheostoma cragini; assembly: GCF_013103735.1. NCBI lineage: Eukaryota > Metazoa > Chordata > Actinopteri > Perciformes > Percidae > Etheostoma > Etheostoma cragini. The sequence continues at coordinate 10,897,635 of NC_048426.1, forward strand.
GATTTGCCTGACCTGTGTTTGCAAGTTTCAGTTAATTCTTCACAACAGGGCCAACATTAATATTCCACAAATACATACATATGGAAAAGCAAGAGCCATACTGTGCAGCATTTAGAGCACACAAACCTAAACGTTGACAGAAACGCTGACCTGTACTTGGTGCAAGGCCTCCAGTCTCTGCTCGTGGTCCCTTTTAACATTCTCCAACTTCTTCATAGCCTGTTTCTCCTGCTGCAAGGCCTTCATGTCAATCTTCTGACTCTCCATCTTAGAAAAGAATTCATCCACTGCCTACATCAGAGGATCACATTAGATTCATATAAAAAGGGTGAATTCACATTGTAAATGAGAAAAGATCAAAATTCTTTCCTAAACAAAGCATTAAGAACTAAAACCAAAAAGCTGCCATGTTAATATTTACCTTATCAAAAGTATCAAACTCCAAATAGGGGTTCTTTGCATGCTGGGCGAAGAGGAATGGGTGGAATTCATCATATCTGTAAGTAGATATTATTGACATGAATTCATTAACCAGATTATTAAAAAAAACAGATAAAGTATGTATAGTAACTAATTGTGTGTTAAACAAAACTTGATGTACGTGAGCAGTTCTTCAGTGGGTTTGCCAGGGGTTAAGCTTGGTTTCTTCTCACTCTTTTGTATGATGTAACCCTTGAATTAAACAAAGCAGAGCTCGTGAATATAACATGTCTATTACAGCATCCTAAATAACTTGTTTCTTTAAAATAAAGACTGCTTATGAAAGATCCCTTACTTTGCCACTGAAGTTTTCCGTTTTTGCCATATAGGTTTCTGCAATCTCCAGGGCTTCCAGGATTTTAGGTGCAACTGAAAAATCAGTCAGATCAAATACAGTTTTTTTGCAAATAAACAACATTACAAATACATTTAAAAAACAACCAATTTTAAACTTGAACCACTACATCCACTGGTCTGTTGCTGCAATTATACTGCAATCAACTCTTCTATACCTTGGGCAGCATCAACTTGGCTGTCAACTTTGACAGAGCCCGGCAGTCCCACCTCTATCAAACTGTGTTCTATCAGAGTGGATCCATAGGCTGGAGGTGTGTTTGGAAAGGACAAGAAACATGGTTCAGTCTGTTCATTTACTTGATGAAAAAAGTTGTGACTGAGAACTGTTTGTCTGGCTACTTACGAAGGTGAGGGTTCAGGACCCGTTTCACTTGCTCTCCATTCGAAGCTTTGCTGAGGATTTCAGTGAGTCTACATAAAAAAAGCAATAGGAGAGAATTTGTTTTCACTGCTGTAGAAATAATATAGGTTTATTGAAATCGGATAGATGTCCATGTGGTCAACGAAGTCAACAAGCATATGTAAAGATGTGGTTACCGCTCTAAACTGATGAGAGCTTCAGGCGGTCGGGCACTCTCCACATGGTACCGCTCTCTAACAGCAATCTTAACATCTTCTGCCTCTGCTGTACGAAACCGCAGCAGGTTCAGGATGGTGTACTCATGATCTGCAAGAATGACGTTACCCTGAGGATGGATAAGACACAGACCAACAAATGCACACATACACAAACACATTGGCATATATCAATGTCCTGGTTTGGCATCAGGGTTGATATGATCAGAAGTTTGATATACACATCTCACAATGTTTTCTCACCCTGTCATACAGTTCAATAATCAGATGGTAGGCAGCCTCATCTGAGCCAAACTGGATGTCAACAATCCTGTCAATCCCAAGCTGCTTAATTTGGGTCAACCGCCGTGACTTCAGGTGTTTTCGACACTATGGAGAAAGATGCTTTTAACATTTGGTTTCCTCACAACTAATACATAAATAATCAAATCCGGAACAGTCACAATAACAAGAAGATTGTACTGACATTGACATAAATATCAAATTCCTTTAGGTTTATAAAAGAAACACAGTCAAACTGTCTGTCAATGAAACAACGGAATGTAATTCTCAATGAACTGTGACTTGAATCACAAATCAACATTTTTTAAAAGCCTAAAATATGGTTAGAAATATATAGTAATTATAAAACAAAAACAAAGTTGGTCAATGTTTTTCAATAAGCAAGATGTTCTTACTTTCATTGCAAAGCCCGAAGGCATCATGTTCTTGGGCCATTCAAAGTCTGTGGAGTGAATACGACTCCCAGACTCAATCAGGAGAATAGCTTTGCTGTCAGGCCTGAGACAAATATGACACTGAGTTATATATACTGACTGAAAGTGGTGGAATTTAACAAAGTATATTTAGTAGGTGCTGTACTGTACTACAATTTTGAGGGTCGTGTACTTTACTTAGGTACTACTGTTTCATGCTTCTTGTTTTTACTTGTCCTCCACTACATGTCAGAGGAAAATACTGTACTTTTTACATACACATTTGGTGAGCTAAAACAATATCAGTGGCCCTGTCAGTTAATAATACTTTCGTATACTTAAATCCCATTTCATGGATAATACTTCTTTACTAATTATACTAACAATGTTGCATACAGAACTTATATTTGTAATTGGAGTATATTTATGCCATATCATTACAGTGAAACTGTTGGAGGCAAGTTATTCAAACTGTCCTTACTTTTGCAGACGGATGAGATACGTCTTGGTGTCGATGTCGTACACGTTGTTTACTCTCATGCCAATGTAGCTGTGATAGAATGATGCAAAATAAATGAAAGCTGATCATTTGTAGACAAATCCACATTACCAATAGTTAGCTTAGCCACCGGCTTGCTAGAGGCAATAACACATATGTCACCTACTTGGCATTGATCTCGGCAATAACTGCCCTGATATCCACGGTGGTGAATCTTGTTTTCATGGTGACCGAAAACCTGTCAACTATTAAAAAGAAAGGTAAACACTGATAAATTCACATTTCTGGTGCAACATCAGCAAGGAAAACATGCAGGGAATACTGAACATGCGCACAAGGGATAGGTTTTTACGGAAGCCGACATGGAGCAAAAAAGAACAGGTCCACGCCTTTTCCATACACTAGACGTAGCGTTAAGTGAATAGAATGCATTGATTGTGTATGGGATGCACTGGTGCTTGGTAACGTTATGCTATGAAATGAATGCAGTGGACCAGTGGTGCTCTTCCGGCGTCTGTTAGTTTTTTATTAGATATTATTAAGCTCATGTTAGAGTATTTAGCTTTAAAAGTGCATTAATGATGCACTACTCAAACTGGCTCATTGGCGTAAAAGACAGAGCAAGCCTTCGAAATACATTGAAAACACCACCCAACGTCGACTGGAACAGGGTAAATGTTGTCGACATGCACAACAACAATCCGCTGCCTAATGAAAAGACATCCGAGCTAGCGGTCGTCACCCATCTCTGGAGAAAAGGTAAATTGGTGATTATGCAGCTGTAAAAACACCGCCGCTTCAAATATCTGGCCTGCAACGAATAAAAACCTTGACTGGCATTTTCTATATGAATCGCAGAGCATATTTTGTTGCATTGTTGCATCTCATTCCGGATATTTTATGCGGTAAGGCCAGACAGAGTCAAACATTCAGCCGGAGTTTCCAGTTTCCGTCTCAGGTCAGAGTGGAGGGCGAAGGCGTGCTCCGTTACCAAGGCGACGGTCAGCTAACAGGGGTAGCGGGGAAAGGCTAGCTACCTTAAGGCGAGTTTTGTGTCCTTTTGACACCTCGATAAGCAAAAAACTTACATTTTCAACCTTCACATTGAAATGTTTTGTCCAGATTTTTCCAGATACGCATGCAATGGATAATCTACTTCAATGCACCGGCTGAGAGACAAAGGGATGCATTGTAAGTTGTGAGTTTGCTAACGGGTAATAGGTCTGACAGGCGGCGGTCGATACGTTTCTCTTCAAAGACTCTTATGTTTTGCTAACTGTTTCAGCTGTTTAAACCTTTTGGAGTAGCTAGCTATGAGTTCATTGAGTCTTTTTTATAACTAACAAATGCATGTCTTTGACCGTTATCCCTTATAATCATGATTTTATTTTTTCATGTAACGCTTAACGTTATTTTCTTTGGCGTAACTTAAAGTTAGCCTGGCTAGTTTTAACTAGCTAGTAACATTATTGTTTTGAAAATGGTGACCGTATATAAACAACAATGTCACACATTTGGCCTTACTTTATTTTTTAACTGTTATAGTTTGACTTGTTAACATTTAGTCTGTTAAAGGGAAAATCCACTTTCAAAATCATTTATTCTGCTTTTTAAATGCTTTTGGACACAAGCTGGTAAAACTCTGCCTGAAGTCACTGAATATAGATGGTGTTGTGTCGTGAGAATTTATACTATTTACCAATTAAATCTATTTTATCACATTTTTACCTTATACTATATTATCAAGTTTTTTATTTTCCATCTATTAATTCTCATTATTGTAAAGCACTTTGTGTTGCATTTTATTGTATACAAATCAAGTTTATAATTAGTACTGAACTGTAGGCTTTAAGAGATAAGGTTAAAGCTGCAACAATTGGATGATTGGGGGATTGTTAGTCAGTCATTACAAGACACTTGAATATGTCAGTTTGGGTTCTGTGAAATTAAATTAGGCATTTTGAATTATTTTCTGACATTTTATAGACCAAATGGTTGATCAAGAAAATACTCAGCGCATAATCATTGGTTGCAGCAGCCCTTTATGAATCTAGTGCTTTCAGCTGTAAGTAAAAAAAAATCCCAATTTCCTATCCCAATTAATCATCATGGGCTTTATTGTTCAGTTAAGCTATTCACAAATTTCAACTGATATTCATATAAATGTGTTTGTCAGTCTTTGTATTTTTTGTTGTTGTGCAGGCTACAAAACAATGAAGAAAATCGGGGAGGGCACATTTTCAGAGGTGGTGAAAACTCAGAGCCTGAAAGATGGGAAGTTCTACGCATGTAAAACAATGAAGCAGACAATTAACAGGTATGTATTCTCCAACTAAATGTTGTCCTGTGCACAGGCAATCAGTGGTGCATTTTCACCATCATCAGTTGTTTATGCACCCTTGTAACTTGAATCAGCAGCTTGACACCCCCTTTGCCTAAAGTAACCTATTAGATGGGCGCCTGGATGGCTCAGTTGGTAGAGCGGGCGCCCATGTGTGGAGGTTTGCTCCTTGGCGCAGTGGGCCTAGGTTCAACTCCCACCTGCGGGCGGCCCCTTGCTGCATGTCATTCCCCCACTCTCTCCCCTTTCATGTCTTCTGCTGTCCTGTCAAAATAAATACTGAAAATGCCCTCCAAAAAACTATCCTTTTAGATGTCAGGTTTGATCTTGTAATGTTGAGGTAGCAATAGACATCTCTGCTTTAAATTGGAGTTGTTGTTCCACAGGTTTTTAACATCAATTGTGCCCTTTTAAATCTGTCATTTATCTTGGTAAATTGTTACATTGTACACATCTACAGCAGATATGTCTTTTAACTGTACAATTGACAATATTATATGTATACACCTGTCAAATCAAATGTATTAATATCACCTGTTCTGTCATGAAGTCTGGAGCAAGCCAACAACCTGCGGGAAGTCCAAGCAATGAAGAGACTGAGCCCGCATGCAAATATCATCCAGCTACATGAACTGATTTTGTGAGTACTAGGCTGTTGACTATTATAATGTTACTGTATTGCCTCAAGCTAGTTTCTTGTGGCATGTCATATTAATCTAACACAATGTTTCAGTGACAAAGAAACTGGGACTGTGTCTTTGATTTGTGAGCTGATGGAGATGAACATCTATGAGTTCATACAAGGTAAGTGGAGTGTATGAGCATATAATAAGTCTGTATAAGGATAAACTGGAACTAGAAGATGCACAAGTAGTCTTTCTGTAAATGTTTGGGTTAATTATGGGTTGATATTGGTGCTCTATTCCTTACAGGAAGAAAAACGCCACTGCCTGACAATACAGTAAAAAACTACATGTACCAGCTTTGCAAGTCACTTGAACATATGCACAGGTAGTTATGAGAAAGCTTCAGTTCCTATTTAATGGTAAAATAAAACAAAATGAACTATGTACAGATTGTTTTTGGTTTTGTTTTAACAGGTGTGGGATCTTCCACAGAGATGTGAAGCCAGAAAACATTCTCATCAAAGTGAGAACCATCATTATCATAATTTGCTTTACAAAAACATAACAGTGGTATTCTGGTTTTGTGTCCTATGCATTTTAAAAATGATTTTGTACAAATTGCAGCAAAATGGTCTGAAGCTTGGTGACTTCGGCTCATGTCGGAGCGTGTATTCCAAGCCCCCGCATACAGAGTACATCTCCACGCGCTGGTACAGAGCCCCAGAGTGCCTCCTCACTGATGGGTACTATGGCTTAAAGATGGACCTGTGGAGCGCTGGTTGTGTCTTCTTTGAGATCATGAGGTACCTCTGCAGGGGGAAGGCACATTTCATCTGTAGTACCTAAATAGGACAACTCTTTATTAGCTAATGAGACGGGATAGGAACACTCTTGTGAGTTTATACACGTCATTTCACAGTTGTACTTTATTAAATGTGCAAATACAATGTTATCAATGTCTCTATTCATTTTCCTCCTCTATTTGATCAATCCTGTCTACCACCACAAGCATGTCAAATAAATGCTATGTAAATGGTTTTGTTGTGGCAGTCTGATACCTGTGTTTCAGTTTGAATCCTCTCTTCCCTGGAACCAATGAGTTGGACCAGGTAGCCAAGATCCATGACGTATTGGGGACACCAGATGAAAGTATCCTCCAAAAGTTCAAGCAGTAGGTGTTCCTACTCAAATATGTTGTTTGAAGAGTGTATGCTGTTGTTACAGAACTTTGATTATCAATTTGTGTTCAGTGCTTAGAAAACAAAGGCTTCTCATGGTTTATCAATGTCTGGCAGGTCTAGAGCGATGCATTTCACCTTCCCGCCTAAAAAAGGCAGCGGTATCTCACGGTTAGTCCCTCACTGTCCGGCTCCAGCTCTATCACTGCTCTATCAGATGCTTGCCTATGACCCCGATGAACGCATCACTGCAGAAACAGCCCTGCGGCACACATACTTTAGGGAAATCAGGTAAAAAAATGAATCATAAAAAAACAATTCATCACCTTGTAACTTATTAAATCAAATTTAGGTGAGAAAAATATTGGTAAGTCAAACTGTGGGCACAAATGACTTCATTTAAGTGCTCACATTCTTTGAAATAAAAGTCTTGCTTGCTCGTTTTTTTTTCTACCAGGCTGGCAGAGAAGAAAGCAGAGACTCTTCACAGAGTTTCTGGGACTATGGATGGACTAGAGAGTAGTGGGTCGCACAACTCATTAGACCACATCTGGCGCCCAACCCGACTTGGCAAACAGCTGAGGGGAAGACACACAAGGCAAACCCCTTTAATAAGCGTAAGTCGATGTTCAAGTCAACTGAGTTGAGAAGTCCAAAGAAACATGAATACAACTGGTACCATCTTAACAATTCCTCCCTGTTCAGCACAACATGAAGCATGTAGCAGAGCCCCTCATCCGACGGAACGTCCCTCATTATCCCACAGAGCTGCCCAAGCTCAACATGGTTATACCAGGACCACAGATCTCCTTCCCAGTCTCCACCATACCTGCATTTACTGTCACTCACCGAGGGACATTGCCAACCATCACGTCAAAGAAGTGCCAATTACAGTTGGCCAAGGTAAACACAGGTGTGCTACACAGACTTCAGACTTTTGACATGTTTCCATCTACCAAGGGCAGTGTGGGGATTAAAGTGAAACACAGCTGATAGGTTTGTTGTGTGTAAGAGATGTTGCATGAAGAAAAGGAAAGAGGAACCATAAAATTATTAAGGGCCTCAGTAGTGCTTTCATTAAGGGATTTGATTTGGCATTCAGGCTGCACTTCCTCTCTTCACAGCCCCGGGATGAGTCGCACCGTGCAGCTTTCAAGACCTACTACATTCCACCTCTGGATAGGAAACGTGGAGGCTACTGAGAGCAAAAAAACCTTTTGTTTTTATTAAAAAAAAGCCTCTTAAAACAGGATAGACCTGTTACTCTTAAACACATTGTTGAGAGGAAAAAAAGGACTGGACAGGCCTGATGTCAAAATCTGTAAAGTATGTTTGACAACAAAAATGCATCAAAGACCACCAAGCGTGTCATCTTACCAGTTCTGACTGCTGCATCAAACTGTTCAACCCTCACTGTAATGATGAAATTCAATGTGATATCTACACAAACAATATTTGAGTCGGTCCGATTATGTTGGATTGAGAGTTCGTAAAGTAGTTATGGCCTTAGTTTTACTGACTTAGTCAGGTGTTACATGTTTACAATGGTTCAGAAATCTATTTCAATGTGAGTCTATAACACAAGCAATAAGATAAGTTGGCAGCCATTCACCATTGGTGAAAGAAATAGTATAACATATTTGATGAGAAGCATAGTCAGCTTCCTAGAAAATAATGCTGTTAAAAAGTCATCAAACCCCTTGGGACTTGTTCTGGTTGTATTATTTTACAACTTTAATTACAAATGATTAAATAAGCTCCTTTTTTTTGCAATGATCAACCAAAACTGCTTTGTCAAAGTGAACACAAATGTCTATAAACCAATGTGAATGCAGTGCAACTATAAAATAGAAAAATATATATTAAAAGTATTCTTTACCTTTTGCTGTAACAAATCTCAATCGTGGTTTGACAAGAAGGGTAAATCTGGAAAATCCAACACGTGGTTAGTTAATGTCCTGGAAAACTATATCATGAAGGTGATAAGAAAAATATTAATAAGTAAATCATTCTGGGATAGGATACAAGAAAATTGTAAACTACACTAGACTATGTTTGTGTCCTGGAGCGGTAAGTCAGAGTCCACACCTAAATCCAATCTAGAATTTGTGGCAGGACTTTGAAAAATTACTACACTCGGTGACTACTAAATTAGCTCCAATTAAAGTTGTAAAGCAATAAACATGAAAAAACTCCAAGGCGGGGTTGAATACTTTTTATAGGCACTGTGTACTTGTCATAGTGTCTTTTCAATAGCTGAATGAACTCCTCGAGACAAACCGACTTGTAGGGTGATTGTCTTCCTGTGCAAAAGGAACACAGCAAAAACATTCGCTTCAAGTGCTTCACAATTATTCCACAGTAAGCCACAACAATGTCTTTGGCAAAGTATTTTAAAGGCACATTTCTATGTAAATAAATAGCCCTCTGTAATACATCTGTATTTTATATAGCCTTAAGAAAGTCTAGATTTTTTTTTAAATATTTTGTTTAGAATGTAGAGCAGCCGGTACCTTGCATTATAGCTTAAAACGTATAATTTAATTCAGAGCTGCTAGCTCATAAAAATGGACTGTGACCTAACTGTGACTCAGTCTGCACCTTGTTGATTATTGTAAAACACATAATCAGAATAAAAAAAACAATGTCATTTGTGTGATGTTGTCATTAGCCTGCATTACAAATACTTAAATCTCTTTCATAACATATGTATAACCTCCTGAAATCATTTTTTAATGAATAAAATAAGTATCAAATGTTAACCACTTGTACACAAAATGTATTTGCTTTACCAACTTTCTGTCTAGCTTAAAGGGGGTCGCTTAACTCTTCGTGGCGTCAACAATAATTGGTTATCATCATACAAAAATGACATGCATCCTGCAGCAGTGTTGAATGGGAAACGCTTCTTAGTGGAGGTTTCTTATCTGAACCTTTCCTGTGGCTTTTGTTTGGATATAGAGCTCCATGCTTTCTCCTGGGTGTTTTTGTAACTTTAGCGAGCGTGTATCAAGTCTTTTGAGATTCAATCATTGTCTTCCTGAGCTTCAAAGACTTGACCGCTTCTTTTTTTGACAATGTAAACAATTTCCATGCCATAGGATTACAGCTTTGTTTTGTAAATACAAACATATTGTTGAACAAAAAAACAAACAGAAAACGGTGTATTCAAGATTATTTTAATATTATTAATATGTATACTTTAGGCTTTAGAAATATAACTATCAATGACAAAACTTCCACTAGAGTAATGGTAGTTTGCTTAGGCCCCCATCAAATCAATTAATTACAATATACACATTATGATACAAAGCAGATTTGAATCTGAAATAATATTAAAATAAATGCTCAATAGATAAAGGTTTTAATAGTTTTTATAATTTTTCTTCACCTACTGGTATTAGCCATCTGTGAGTTCTGAGCACACCCAAAAATGTAAAGCAATTTTCTTCTAATAAACTAATTTAAGTGCAAACAATTTTTTTTTTCTGTAAAAAGACTATGATTGCAGCATCCAACTTTATAGATTCAGATTTCAAGACTGAGGATGTTAAAGCCGAGTGCAACAAGGCAGTCCTCAACCCTCTTTTTGATCCATTAGAGTAGTTATAAAAATAAACAACAAAATAACAAAATCAGTGCAAAGTTGTTGATGGGGAGATTCTACTCAAAGGAGAAGTAGTGGGTGAATGTGGATGGAAGCAAAATTTTCAGATGCTCACGCACTTGGTCGTAAAAGGATAGTTCATCCAAATTTCATATTTTAGTCAGTAACCCTGAGCAGAGACTGGGATACACACAAATACTGAAAATTAAATTAACTGTCCTTTTAATCTCAAGCCACAATTCTCTGGTTTGCATCTAACAAAGCTAAGCTTCATTTCCAGAAGGGACAAAAGTCTGATGAGATTTGACATGAAAGAAAGACTTTAAAAAAATCTAAAATGTGTTAAAATTTCAGAGAACAAAAGCCCAGTAGTGCAATAGTCCACAATTGCACCACACCTTTTCTTGCTTCATTCCTCCACTAGGTCAAGTGAGTGATAAACGTAAAGAACAGAAAAGCCATTTAAAAAAATCGGAAGGGAGGGGTGTTTTAAAAAAAAAAAAAAAAAAAAAAAAAAAAAAGGAAAACTTGCAATGCTTGCAGGGTGAAGAGCAGCATCAGACTCTGGGTTGCAGGGTTCTTTAGCAGCAGAAATATTGTGGCTATACTACTGTTCCACTGGGAGAGCTGGCTTGGTTTTGGGATGACAATAAGCCCTGGAAAAAGGAAAACAAGGAGATTTGCATTGGGAAAGTTCACATACTGTAGCAAAAATCAAGCAACAAATAGCTCATTAGAATTTAGCCTCTAGCCTCTTCTTTTCATATCCCGGTCCCCTGCATTTCATTAAAGCCTGTGCACAGCAGTTAAAGTGGATGCCAAGTATAGAGTGCAAGACTGATGTCTTTAAAAGGTTTGCTTGATAAAGGCACTTCTAATATACGTGAACAGATAATTAACTTGTTTTTTTCAGAGGGCTTTTATAACCTCTTGCTCTGACCTACGAGGGCATTTTTGTCTTCATTTATTTTACAAGGTAGACTTAAACCTTTAAACATTGACTTCCTATTACCTAATTCTAATTGCACTTTAGTTGTATTAAGTGGTTTGTATTCATCAGACTTTCTACCCACTAGAGGCTCTGTGGTGCCATTATCTTTTACTGCTTCTGATTTATTTTTGTATTTTTTAATTTTCTCAGAAGATACAGGTGTACTCCTAAATACCATGGCATGTTTTCTGAGACATTTGAGAAAGTGTCAAGAGCATTCTTACATTCTAAGCGCCTGTTAATGTAACTCACTGGACTAACTAGCCTTCAGACGTATGTGCCAGATCCAGCCTATCATGTGCCTTGTTCTGGAAAAGTCTCTCAAAACACAAAGAAAAGGGAAGTATATCCATATTAAGCAGTAAGCATGTGAGGAACTGAAGAGACTCTTTGGGAAAATATAGAGCCATTTGCATAAAAGCAGAAATGTGAGAGTGTATGCACATGACTTCTTGGCTAGGCTGCTATGCATTGTGGGATGATTATGATGAACCAATGAACACACTTCACATGGATTATCATCCTTTTTCCCCTAACAGGTCTACACAGGAAATCCTACTTATTAGAATGTAATAAATAAACGGACTACTATTTTTATAGAATTGGTAACATTTGAAATTTAGGCATTAGAGGTTTTTCATTGGAAAGCAGATGTACATTAAACAAAGTCTGAAGTTATTTCCTGCCTGCAGAGAGTGACAATCGGACTATAAAAGCTAAAAATGCTATTCCTAATGGCCATACTTTTTCAGAATATGTCTTTATGTTAAGTTACAACCCACCAACTGATTTTAGGACAGCTTAAGATTTAAAGACACTTTAATTTCCCCCACATTTCCTACATTAACAAGAACTTACCACTTTGCCTGGCCTCGCCCATGTGCAAATAAATCCCTCCTGACAAGCAGTCACTAAACAGTCCTCTAAAAATATGAGTACAGTCAGTCTCTCGTGTGCTATCTTTTTACAGATGAGAGGCTCCAGGAGGGGCACATCCTCCATGCGCGGGCACAGCAGAGTGCCCAGAGTCTTAGCAGGGTCTGTTTTGGTTTTTGTCAGCAGGTTGAGCTTGTCACTGCTCTTGCTGCTGATGTGACCCATGCTGTGGTTGCGTTTGTGGTCCTTCTCGTGGTGGCGTTCCTTTCGATCATGGAGTGACAGTGTGGCAAACTTACTCACTCCTGTGGCAATAGCACTGTCCATCATACAACTGCCGATGCCACCACCACTGCCAGCCTTGTTGGTATTGTTTGCCGTTGTTGTTGTGGTGCCGGCCGAATGGGGTAAGCTGTTGGAGCGTGGTAATGTAGTAGAGAGAGAGTTAATGCCAGGAGTATTGGCACCACTGTTGTTTCCATTAGTAGTGTTACTAGATGCGTTAGTGATTAATGTAGCACCCGCAGGGGGGCTGGTAGCATTCATCACGTTAGTGTGTGTTCGTGTCCGTGAGAGTGGAAGATGGGGGAAAAGGATGTCCTCAGTAAGGTCCCATAGGCACAGCTGAGTGTCCTGGCCCACCGAGCCAAACCGGTATGTGACACTAACAGGCCGACTGTCCGTCGAGTTGCGCTTGGAGAGTCGGGACTGCGTACTGTTGGCCCGGTCTCGTCCAAAGTGGATCATCTGATCCTGAAAGTCCTCATCGCTGCCACTGAACTCCATAGGGTCACTCTCTTCCACGCTGGTGGTGTAATGGTCAAATGCCACAACACTGACCCATGACTTGTGCCCATGACCTCGGGCGATCACTCTGCAGTCCAAAAATGACCACACTGTCACTAAATCGTCCTCTCCACCTGCAACTATGTACTTTCCATCAGGGCTCCAGCACACACACAACAAGCCACCAAAGTAGCTCTTCATGGTGCCATGAAGCTCGACCGCGTCAAAGTTGAAGACTCGTAGGAAGCCGTCTTGGCTAACACAGGCAAGGAACTTCCCATCTGGAGAGAAGGCAAACTCATTCAGAGCCCCCTCACCTACTGTCCATTTAAGGAGTGGGTTCCGTGTGGATTTACTCTTACAAGTGTGTACAGAGTAGCTCTCTCCCTGTTTAAGCAGCTGGTAGTGTGGAGCCGTGGTGCCACAAGTATGCTCCACATTGTACAGGTACATATTTCCACTGGCATGAGAGACCAGAAACAGGCTCTCAGAGCCTGGCACCCATTTCACGCATGTTACTCTGGACTTGTCTATTAGTCTCTGACAGGAGAAAGGGAAGGTTGAATTTTGAGAGGCAGACGGG
>NC_048426.1:10911239-10985484 GCF_013103735.1 Etheostoma cragini
AAGGGGAGTGGGAAAAAATAATGTTAGCACAATACCATCAAGAAATCAATCGTCTGAACAGGTTGAAAGTCTTACAATTTCACATAGGTCACTTGTTAATATTCTGTTTAAAAGGTGTTGGGCTGGAAAAATACAAAAAGTAACATGAACTAAAACACATTAAACATGTTGCCATTCAGATGCTTTAAATCCTCTACATAAGAAGGTGGAAGAGTTTACTACAAGGATAAATTGAATAATGACATTACAGCTGAAGAGCAAAACTGAAACATTATTTTTAGACCAATGAGGGATTTTTTTTTAATACAGCCCATTCTGTTGTGATTTTTAGACTAATTCATGGTTTTCCTGTGGGGCATAGGTTCACTTATCTCTTTGGGATTGGATTTGATGCAACAAAAATAAATACCATTTCGTCTGTAATTGCAGGAGACAAAAAAAATGTCTGTCTGAAAACAAGGCTCAACATTAACAGTATTAGGGTCATGAAAAATGTTATGTGAAAATCCAGCCCTCACAATTTTTCCGCTACTGGCACAATACACAGAACTCTAACCTCTAATCTAACCTCTGTCCCACATCAACCTACCTCCTCATTGAAGAGCTTGCTTGTCTCCTTCTTGATGGGGTCAATGAGCTGTACCTGTCCTGCAGAGAAACCCACAAGCAAGGACACACTCTCTGCTGTGGCTGTGAGGTGGTTGAAGTCATGACAGGTAGGCTGCGTTCCCTTGTAGATACGCTTGTCTATGGGCTTGCTCAAGTCAGCAGCCTACAGAGAGAAAGCACATGAAGTTTGTGGAGTAACCTTTAGCTAAAAATTATGATGGACCCTATGCATGACAAAGGTTATCATTGGTCAAACTGTTAGTAAGAAACCATTGGAGAAGAGTGTACAGTTATATTGTTTCTTAATGTGCTTCATCTCAAACACACTGACTATAGAGGAGCTGACGAACACTTAATTGGGAAGAAGATATTCCGGTTGGTAAAATCTTTCTTAAATCAAGTAACATGCAACAAAGGTGTACAAGAAGTGACATTTGAACTAAAAATAGTTATGTATGACATTAAGCAACACATCATAAAGCTGTCAGTCATGGAGTGTATGATGTGAAGTTTTTTTTTTTATGTTAGGGAAACATTATTTTACTGAAGTAAAGAAGACACCCTGGGCATATACTGCAGATAACCAGAATGAAAAAGTTCCTTTTATTAATTAAATTACAGGAAGAATGGAAATTTCTTTGAAGATGATGACTCAGAGCTACCTCCAATACTGTTGATGTCTTCATCAGCGAGACAAAACGTCAAACTAAATCCTTAAAGCAGTTCAATGTGAGAGTCCGTTCAAAAACAAAGCTCTTATGCTTAACAGCAGCATGCAGGTTATTATACATTGCTTTAATGACATTATCAGCAAATAGGGTAAATAATAAGTATGTCAACAGTGGTGAATGAAACTTCAAAGTAAGAGGGTTTACAGATAAACAAATACAGGAAATAAACAGGTCCTCGTGAGCTGAGATTTGTTAACTGTTGGCTGTAATAATAAAGGCAGTATTGCTTTTATTGCTGTAAACATGTAGACATGTATCTGCTCCAGCAAAACATACCAGATGAAAAAAATTTTAGCGGCACCTTAGGAGAAGGACAAATAATCCATCTGGTCATGTATTGTGAACATTCTCTTAGGATTTGTTATTAATACACTGAAAGCAAATAGCATTGTCTTTAATAGGCATACGACTAATTTGCTTGTGCTCTAAGAACTTGCCATTTTCCCTTTTTCTGTCAAACTTATATTGCCAGGATTAACAAGTCTAGAATTACTATAAAACACTACTTTTTGTACAAGTCTTTTATGTAATGCAAACTCTGAGATTGTTTTCACTTCTAGTACTGTTCAGCCTTTTTCTATTTGCCATTGGTTTCTCTGAGGTCTTTTAGAGGTGGTCACCTACCTTCTAAAGTATTCGGTTTTGTGTGTTTGTGCTCATGTAAAGCACTTTGAATTGCCTTTGTCTCTGCTATATAAATGAACTGCCTCGCCATACTTTAACAGGTCTAATGCAGGTTTAAAGTGGAATGATGTCACACATGACACATGTGTTGGTGTGAATAATCCAAGGCTAGTATGATACATTGCTTCAACTTAGAAGTCAGCTGATTCCTGTCAACTTGTGATGTCAAGTCAGCCGTTAGCAGAACACCTTTATAATATAGGCCTGTTGTTAGTGACAAAATAAATACAACTTCTTTGTTTATTCTTAATGCTTTGTGTGGCAGAGTCTGTATCCCTATACTCCTAAATGACACCAGCATATTGTAGTCAACTATCGATAACTCAGCATAGCGAATCATGATGATTTCCTAGTTCAACAAAAGGTGAGGAACGAGTGGAAATCACATACTTGTCAAAACCATGGACTGTTAATATTTACAGTCTATGGTCAGGACCCACGATCACCATGAATTGCGCAGTGACAGAGAGCCTTCAAAAGCGTGTATCCCTTTGAATTACAAATGATTTACCAAACGAAAAGCACCTCCATAAATGTCACAACAAACTTGTTGACGTTAAAATGTCCCTACGCGTCGAGCAATTCATGAAGGTGTGTGTTGTTGTATTTTGAGAGGCTTGACTACAGCGTGCGTGGTACCGGTGTAACGTTAAAGGAGCTGAAAAATAAGAATGTGTAATGTTATGGTAATATATTTTATCACATAAGTATCAAAGGAACTGGGATAAACATTTTCTTTGACTATACTCAGCCCTAACCGGCATCATTGTGATTTGTCGACATCGGTCAGTCCAAAGGCGCCGACAGGTGTTATGGGTGGCAACGTACGAACTGTCATCACAAACTATAATCGTTGCAGCAACAATGTCAGCAATGACAACTTAGCTAAATCATAAGGTCAACTTTACCCTTGTTATCCAAACTCACGAATCCTACTATCCAACAAAACAAAAACAGCTTGACGGACAGTGGACGGAATTTAGCCCCTGGCCTCAAAGTAGCTGATGCTAACGATAGCAAGTTGCGTTGGGCTAGCTTCATCGTAGCTTCAAGCTAACTAGCTCCCAGCTAATTTCAAAGTCAAGCACCTGCCAGAGTTATTCAGTACAGCAACACAAACCCGAAGTTTAGTAACAGCTAAGACGGCAGTGATGTTTATTAACATTCAGTAGGCCTATCACCAATTTCCGTTTACAATAGCCACGTTAGCCAGGCTAACGTTACCTTTCTAACGCCTTTGTAGATGTAGAAGTAGAGCTCACGGCCCACATTGAAACAGATCCTGTCGCCGTTGCCCGATTGGTCGTTGACGTTCACGAAGGAGACCTTGACGGGGTTGGAACCTTGCGAGTTGAAAGGCACCCTGTTAGGACGGCTGTATTCGGAGTGAGTGAGGAGTTTGTAGACGCCTTCCCGAGTGGTGAACTGAGTTTTAATTTCGTTCATCTCCTTCCCTCCTCCCTCCGCCGCCATCTTTGAAATTAACATTCATCCCTTTCCCACAGGCCGGATCTTACGCACGCAGAGTAGCGGGCATGGATGTTGTGAGAAGAACGGGAGCGGGCTGTGTAGCGGGATTCCGGATTCCAGCTCTCCCGTTCCCCCTAACGGTTCACGGAGGAACTAATATCAAGGAAAATAGAAAAAATGAACCGTCATAATTATGGATACAGTTGGTAGCCCTCCTGAATATAATTACATATCATTAACAGTTTAACAGTGGTTTGTTAGTTGGAAAAGAAAAGATGATCTTTTACAAACACACGTAGAATGCAACGGCTTGTTTTAAATGTATGCTTGACATCAATTCCCGTTTACAGCTGACTTGACATCACAAATTGACAGGAATCAGCTGACTTAACTTGTGTCTAACTTCTAACGTGTCATACGTAGGTAAGTATAAGAATGGCCATCTAAGACCTCAGGGAAACAGGGAAAAAGGCTGAACTATCAATACCAGAAGTGAGAACAATCTCAGATGTATTACAAAAAGACTAGAACAGTAGTGTGTAATAATTCTAGTCTTGTTAATACCTGTCAATATAAATTTAACAGAAATGTGAAAATGGCAATTGCAGTTGTCACATTTTCTGTTAGTTAGTTCTTAGAACACAAGCAAATTAGTCACATGCCTATTAACGACAATGCTTTTTGCTTTCATTGTATTAATGACAAATTCTAAGAGAATGTTCTCAATACATGACCAGGTGGATTATTTGTCCTTCTCCTAAGGTGCAGCTAAATTTATTTTGATTCCTGTGGTATGTTTTGCTGGCCATGTTTACACCAAAAATAGCAAGAGTGCCCTTATTATTACAGCCATCAGTTAACAAATCTCAACTCAGGCTTATTATTTATCCTTTTTGCTGATAATATACCGTTTCAAAATATACATATGAGAAAAAAAACAGAATAATCAAATTGGTCAGGATCATTATAGGCTGTCGTACAGCAGTGAGGTCAATATGAGTTTTATTTTGAAAAATAACTCACCGGACGTTTTATTTAGTTAAAATCTTGAAATTAGCAAGCTTATTTTGAACTCAGTGCTGTTTATCGTGTGTAGACTGCTCCCATGTGGCCACACCTGGGTGCATCATATCAAAGGCACCTGGTACACTGCTAGTTAATTAACCTAGCTACCAGCTCAAGTTCCTTTAAGTATTTTCTACATTATCGTGGTCCGAAAAAGTTTTACACGCTAAATGCCATGGCAAATAGAAGAAGAAGACGACAGATCTTACTTCCAGGTATCAATATTTGTATATATTTTTTTCAGAATTAAAACACCATAGGGTTCGCGTAGCTTTTTCTACATAATCTTTTTAACCAAAAACAAATTATCTTATGATTAGTATTTATGTTTGGGGTCTTCTTAATATGCTGAATTGCATTAATGCGCAACAAATTTTTATTTATTGTATCAAATTAGATCACAGGAATAGACATGTGCCCAACAACATGGACCAGCTTGCTTTCAAATACATGGTGAGATCAGTTAGCCACATTTCATCACCTTATTGAGAGTGCTATTGCCTCTTTTTTTTCATCTGGAAATTTAAGATCACTTGCATTTTATTGTTTTTTTCCCACTTTGACATACAAATGTGGACTGGAGTGACTCTGTTTTCTGTCAGGAGATGTGTAAAGTGGAGTCCAGCACCGATTCTGACTCAGAGATCAGTCCAAGATGGTCAGACACCAGCACTATGGTATTGCTTTACATCTGATTGTAAATATTACACACACAATAAGCACACATGGAACTGAACATATAAAGTTGATTGTAGTGTACATATATTTTAAATAAATAAAAAATACATTACACCAGTCCCAGAGTCAGGATATTTTCCACTGGATATCTCTATCATACATTTTATTTTTAAAATGGGATCAAATTGAGTTATTTCCCAGAAGACCACTGGACATTGCACATATACAAACACTCTTATGTCCACAGACGTGTCTTTTGTGATTTCAGTACCATCATTTGGGAAGGGCTCACTGGAATGGGCTTGAGCAAGCATAGAGCTTTTAGGTTTAAAAATGATGAACAGTTTTGTCAATGCAATCAAAAATCACTGAATTCCTTGTTGAACAGGGATGTTTGAGCAGTACACCAGAGAGTGGGACTTTTCATCGGACATTACCGTTATTACATAAGCCTGTAGGAAGGCATGGCTGTTATTCTTTGGTAAGCATTCTCCTTTTGTCTTATCCATGTACTTCTGCTGCAAAAGCATCCTGCTGTCCTGTGTTTATAAATGATTGCATGTGTGCTTGTGATTTTAGTTTTTGGACCCATACGATGGGAGCTCTGAGGATTCTGACAAGTCAAACATCGATGTGGGTGTCTCCAGCAGGCGAACAAGGCAGCAGGGAAAAAGTGGAGGAGGAGGCTGTCGGTTCTCAGGCAGGA
The DNA here is from genome assembly GCF_013103735.1 of Etheostoma cragini. Taxonomy (NCBI): domain Eukaryota; kingdom Metazoa; phylum Chordata; class Actinopteri; order Perciformes; family Percidae; genus Etheostoma; species Etheostoma cragini. Next base: position 10,917,183 of record NC_048426.1, read on the forward strand.
GCAGGAGGTTTATCCTTCATCACCCTGCTTCCGTTTCCCTCAGGGAAGTGGGGAAAAATGGCAAGCGTGATCCTGTAACAGGACAGCAACATTTTCTGGATGTCCAGATGAAATGTGAGAGTGACTCTGAGCTTGACATTCTGCCCCCCCACAGTGACAGGGAGGTTCTTACAGTGGAAATGGCCAATGATTCAACAATGGACACCCAAATAACGGATATAGAATTGCATTGCCAATTTGACGAATCAGACTTTCATGCTACAAGATTCTCAACACTTCACACACCTGGACCTGTAACGTCAGTGGGCGGAAGTTCGTCCCAGATGCTGGATAGCTCCTCTGAAAGACCTCCTCATCCATGTGACCTCCAATCGCTTTCCAAGAGAAAGATGTGTTCCCCTGGAGCAGATGTGGTTGAGCTGGGGCAAAGAAAGAGGCAGTGTGTTGTCAATATGGAGGACGAACAAGAAGAAAGGGACTCAGCACCTGAACCGTGTTAGAGCCGTCTAGCCATTGACTGACCAACTAAAGTACTGCAGTATTCAACGCCAACAATTTAAGGTAGAATAAAAGACTATAAATATTTACTTGGCAATCCACTTTGTTTACGAATGTATAGATAAAAATAGTGTTGAGACCTGAGGGTTTGTATTTCTACCTCGTTATTTTGAGTGTATCACAGGTGTCACATAATGTTCTGATTGTCTTTAAGCAGTTATTTTTTGTTGGGAGAATCACCATAGTAACCTCGGTCTCCATAACAGAGCAAAGTACAGCCAATACACTGGCGTTGAAGAAACTGTATTTTCCAGAGACCAATAAAAGTGAAACATATTTCAAAAAGAAAATTAACACATGATACTGGTTGTTGTTTACTATCCACATAAGCAAAATAAGTATCTACCGCTACACTGGATAATAAAGTTTGAGCACCTGATTTTAATGATAAAGATGGCTATGAGCAACTATAGCTCCACTGAATTTTAGCTACAGGTGTTTCATCACAATCTTATTTTGTTAAAATTGTGAGCTGATCAAATTTTACTTTCATAAAATGTATCCCAATGGGAAATATTTAGATGCAAAAGTACCATATTCTCCAGGCTGAAGCATTGTTTAAGCCATTTCTTACTGTACTTTCAGACTGCAGTAGGATACTAATTTACAAAACATGTAAAAAGGCTGTGTAAATTAGTATCATTGTCAATGATACTACCTATATTTTTATTTTCTTAAGTCTTTAAGAACAGTGTTATATATTCCACGTGTTTGCCGCAGACATGTGTTGTGAAACTTCAATTTTCCTTTTAATGTATTGCAGAAAATGTTTATAATTATGTACTTTTTCTTTAGCACCAACAAGTTTCTCTCCAAACAGCAGATGGCAGTATTACTGAAAGGTAACTTTCACTGCTCCTAATCTGGTTGGTGAAACCTTCAGCATCTTTGCTGATATTAGATAACAAAATGTTGTACAACTGTCATGAAGACAGGGCAGGAACTGAAGTTCAGCACAAAGTTAATGTCTAATACCCTTTCCGGAGGAAATTCCTATAAAAGGTCACTGGGTATATTACATGTGATGCTGTCTACTATACAAGTTTGCTGAACCTAATTTAGAGAGAGAGGGATTCCTTGAAATGATTTATCTTGAAAGACCACGCTACAATCATTAATTCAGTTAATTTAATTCCATCAGGCTTTATTCAAGCTAAAAACATACAGTTTCCATCATAAAAACATCTTATTCAACTTTCCTTTCCAACACTTCATCTTCATCCATCTGACAACATTCTCTTGACCTTCTAAGACACTTTCCAAAAACACGAAGAACGGCAACAGGCTAATTACTGCTCCAAGAATATTTGTAATTATGTTTCTATTGGAATGCAACGGGCTACAAACTTTTTAAATTGTGGTTAATAAGCAATGAATGCAAGTGATTATGTGTGGTTTAATAATCAAGACTCTGGTCTCTTTAGGAATGATGAATGTTCTATCTACTCGGTGCACAAGACAGCAACGCCACGCTCATAGAAGCTATGTGGATCTTCCTTGGTGGCAATGTCAAAGTCAACAGTGAAGATGAGGTCAGACCTGGTGAAGTTCAGGTACACGGGAAGAGTCACCTGCAATGACAAGAAGAAAAACGTGATGGACGGCCCAAACTATTGCAAAAGCTGAATTTAACGGCATCATCATCATTATTTATATATATATATATATATATAAAAAATGTCTGAAAATATAGATTTGATAGAAACATGTAGTTTTACATAGTGTATACACATCTTGCTCATACCATGTGTCTCTGCTCAGTGTTGCTTTGCTTGATCCAGCGGAGCTGAGTGAGAGGCAGCTCGGTGGAGATGGAGGTGGACAGTGACAGCTTGTTGTTGGCACAAGTAGCTCCCTGCAGTTTCAAACCTGAGAGAATACATGAGCATATTCCGCATTAGAACCCTTGAATTTATTAATCTTGTTTTATGTTTTTACATACCCACAAAACAGTATATTAGAACACACATTTATTTTGGTGACAATCACATTTTCAAGAGTTATGGGAGTATTTGCCACACTCATGACTAGGGCGGTAAATAATTAGTGGGACCCTGCTCGTCTGACCTTTGATGCCGAAGCTGCAGGCATCCAGTGCGGCACCCTGGGCGGTGGTAACATTGACCTCCAGACACAGCTCTTCCAGGGACCAGCTGTTTGCCTGGGCCACATACTGGCGAGTAGCGGTAATGTAAGCCTCTGGCACAAACAGGCCGCCGAGGCACACATGGATGTTCTAAAGAGAAGAAAAATCAAAATAAGAGTACTGTAAGTGGCACTGCCAATGTTTAAGGAACCTATCAATACTATTTGGTTACAGGTTGTTTGGTGCTCTACACAAACAGTACCTTCAGTTCCTTAGCACCACCACTGGCAGCTCCCTGAGAGATCTGCTGCAGCTGTTTGATTCGCTCACTGAAGTCCGCCACCCACTGGATTACAGTCATGGAGGCTGGAACTGTGTAGCGACACCAGCTGCGAGGGAGGATGCCTGGGGAAAAAGAAAAACAAGTGTATACCTGTTACTCCCTGAAAGTATTATCTGTTCAAGGACATGCTGGTGAAGGCTGACAATGAGGATTTAAAGTGTACACTGATGTGGCCAGGTTGGCTCAATGGTAGAGCAGGCGCACATGTACTGAGAGCTTTATGCCTCAACTCAGAGTTCCAGGGTTTGAATCCGACCCGCGACGATTACCTGCATATCCCCCCCCCCCCCAACTGTCCTATCCAAAATTAAAAAGGTGGAAAAGCCCAAAAAAAATCTTTAAATAAAAAATAAAGTGCGCAGTGATTTTCCTACTGTATATCCACAATACACATAAATAAATCTGAGGGAAACAGTGAGATTTTACCTTTAACAAGTTCGCTAATGAGTGTGCGCAGGTCGTTAGTCTGCTTCTTCTTGCCCTCGCACACTTGCACCACATCGGCTAGATCCTGACGGACCTCCTGCAGCATATTGCAACCCATCTTCACCTCACGCTCAAAGAACCGGAACAGTGGGTCCTGGTGTGTGTGTTTGGACACATTGGACATTGAATCAAATATACAATGACAAAAAGAAATGAAGTACATATTCACCTGCTGAAATTCAAACCTCGGATTATAGTTTGTTTCATTTTACCTCACGAGTCTAGCACAAAACTTTAAAACATAAAATGTTTAGATGTACGGCTTCTTGTACAGAACACTATAGGTACTGTACGTCTCCTGAAGTCTGCTTGCCAACCACCTGTCATCTTATTTCTGCCATTACCTTGATGTTCTCCACTGTGCGTTTGAGTGGATTGACTGTTTGGGGCATGAGCTGCAGCCAGTTGCAGGCGGTGGTGTGGAGGGTCCTCATCCAGGTTGGCTGGGCTTCTGGTGTGGATGAAGCGCGCTCCTTTATCTCTGTCTCGTAGGCAAGGTCATCCTCATCCTCCAACGTCTGCATTTTCAGCATCTTACCCATCATGTCAATGCCTACGCAGCCGGGCGGAGGGAGCAGGGTGGGAGGTGGAAGACAAGGCCATGGTGGAAGGTAGGGGGAGAAGAAATTAATAGTGGAACAAAGACAAACAGCTTACCTTGAGGGTGTGTTATTAAAAGGTTTGTTTTTGTCAAAAAAGGAGTTTGAAAGAAGAAGAAACAAATTAGGATTACACTGGGTAGGACGATAGACAAGGCTTCAGGCAATATTCCCATCAAATGTACATTCAACAATCAAGTTCCCAAGTGGACCTATTAACTGCATTCTTGACTGTCTGGATCTGTAAAAGAAATGAACATAACCAATGTAGGGTAACATAAACTAAGGAGTAGGAGTGAAGATGAGGGAGAGGTGGAGTATGGCTGGTTGGCCAAGGGGTGGATGCTTTGGCAGCCGGGACTGTGGGTGTTTGGAGAGGGTTTGGAAATCAATCCAACAGGGAGTGAGGGTATGATTGAAGGGATGGGAAGGAGTGTGGTTGTTTTGAAGCCTGAGGGTGGGGATAATATTTTAGCAAAGCGACATGATGGATGTGAAATACAGCTGCTGGAGGGTGAGGACACCCTTCCTTTGGACAAAGCACCTTCTAAAGTATGATGGCTGAAACTACTGAATGCTACAACTACACAGCTTAACTGTAAAACTATGATATACAAGACTGACACTAGAAGTTACTTGTGATATTATAGGAAACTAACTGGTGAAGTGAACTCACGACAAGATGAGAGATTAGTAAAGGGAGCACCCTTAAAGAGATTTTGCAGATTTAAATCCAGCTCAGTGTCATGGCAGTGTGTCCAGATGAAACAGTGTTTGGCTTTCATGGCGGCGGTGATGACACAGTGCTGGTTTTAAATTAGCAAAGTATCCCTTTTTTATATATGTTTCACCATCATACACAAACACACAGTATTCTGCCCAAAGCAAATGCAAAAATACAAGATTGTTAGTCACCCTGTCAAAATAAAAGTAGACGCTAGAACAGAGAGAGAGATGGTTAATGATTCGCTGTGAAAACATGAAATCTGAACGGACGAATTAAGGAATAAGATTCAGGATGTGTTGCGGTCCAGTTACTGTGATAGAACACCGAGTACAGAAGATGAAGATGAAGATGACCGGCTGTGGCGTACCCTGAGTGGTGAGCAGGACCTTCTCTGCATTGCTAGGCAACCCGAGCCAAGATGGAGTCTGAGTGTCGGGAAGCATCTCTACCCAGTGAATGAACTCCTCACGCCTGTAACAAATCATAATAGTTAACTATTTACCTGGCTGAGGTCATCAGGAAACCATCCTTTCAAATTAAAAATATATAAAGTGAGGTCATTTTAAGAACTGCGTACTAACCGAATGCCATCGGGCATCTTGATGTCCTTGTGCCCGTCGACCTTGAGAGCCAGTTTGAACTCGCTGTCGAAGCTTCGCTTGGTGAAGATGCGATCCAGGAAGGTGTTGAGCAGACGCTGATCAAACTCATTATCAATGCGGCCACCATAGATGGACTGGGCCATGAGGGTTTTTAGAGCCGCCCAGGGGATCTTGTCTGGTGCAATATTTTGACGGCCCTGTGTGTGCATAGGCGTAAAGTGTGACAAAGTTATCATATTAACACACTGAACAAAACTCTAATGCTAGGTAATTTTTTTGAAGAATTTACTGTTTGGACCGTGTGAATTTTTGGGTAATTGATAAAGGTCTATATTGGCAACAAATAAATCCTATGCCAACACATTTAAAAGCACTTCTGAAATAATCTCTAACCTTAGCAGTGTCATCCAGCCAGGTGTCAACGGTGTCGCAGGCAGAACGGAGGTCAGACTCTCCAAACTCATATTTCTTGGACCAGCCCAGTGGTGCATAGCGCAGACGCTCCTGAATAACTGCATGGAACCAAGCCAGCAGGAAGTAGAGACGAGCACGCTCGTTGGGAGCCTGTAGAAAGAAAACATTTGTTTTAGATAGGAAGTCCAATGAAAAGCTTTTGGCGCAATTGTGTCCTATAGTAATTCCAGATTTAGTCACCTTGCACATGCGAGCCACAGGGATGCTGCTGAAAGTTCTGAGCATGTTGGCCTTGACACCGGGAGGAGGCTCAAACACAAAGATACGACCTGCGCGAAGCAAATTCACTGGAACCTGTAAAACCCAGTAAAACACAAGGAAAACAGTACTGAGACTTGGAGAAGTGAAATAAAAAATGAACTAGAAAATCGCTAGAAGTGAGAATTAATTTACAGAATTTGTAATATGGGGGGGAAAATGACAAAATGATGTGGTTTACCTTAGGGTTGATCTCCATTGTTAGGAAAAGCCTGAAGCTGGCATGAGGCTGCATGGAGTGGAGCTTCTTTTCCAGCTGCATCAGCCATCCGGGGGCCAAGTGGACATTCTCCAACATCACCCACCTGCAGGACGAAAACAGTCAGGATACCAACACAACAAAACAAATTGTTTTGTGTATTTTCTCAGCATGAACAAACATTACCCACCTGCCAGACTTGACAGCAGTGTTGATGTCTCTGTCTGCCTTATTGAAGCCCTCAGCCGAACCTGTGGACCGTGTAAGAACACAAACATTTATCATCAATATCCGCATTAAACTTTAGGATACCGTGTGTGTCAATAATATGAGCTTATTCTATCCTAACCAATAGAGATGGAGGTGATTTGTTGGTTCTCTTCAACAGCCAGATCTCTGACCAGGCCACTGGCATCATAACCTGGTACAGAACACATCAGCACTGGAGTGCTAGGCTTCACCTACAGACACAAGACAGATTAAACAACACTGACAATGGCAAACTGAGAGAAAGGGATTGGATATATATTGGTTCCTACCTCGCTATCCACAATATGAGCCAGGTCAAGAGGTTGCTCGATGATGTTCATAAAGGTCTCTCCCAGCACCTTTGAGACAAAAATGTGGGACATAGCCAGCAGACGGTCAGGGCGGAAGGCTTGTATCAGCAACAGCTGGTGCACTGCCTGGCCAATGGCAGCTGAAGAAGGAAGAGCAGAGCAGGTCAGGAATACAGGGAATATATGCATTCAATTTATAGGTAAATAACTATCTGCTTGGCCTTTTATAGTCATGTATCATTTGCAAAATATGACAAATGTACACTTACTGGACTGCTTCTCCTCTGACCACAAATAAGGAACAGACAGATCTGGAGTGTTGCTCTCAAGCCACATGAAGAATTGCTGAAGTAAGCAAAGAAAGCAACAAAGATCACTAATACAGTGTATATCGAAAAGAAAGTAGTTGAAATACTTAAAGGTATGCCTATTAATGCAAGTTTGTTCATACGCAGCTTCCGTTTCATTGTTAAAATATTCAATAAGTTATACCAGATGGAGTCAATACTCACCTCATCTGCCTGAACCTTTTCCACCAAGTCGTTGAATGCTGGCAGGCGGCTGAGGCGTACCATGGCCTCACTCTGCTCCGTGGTCAGACCTTTGACTTTGGGCAGTGTCATGCCAGTCAGAACAATCTCCTTGCCACGCAGGTAGTGCTGGAACTCTGCATCATAGGATGGCTCACTGGAAAGAAATTGACAATTTATGTTGTCTGATATTACTGAGAAACCTTGCTGTATGTAATACTACCACTGGCCCGACAATAGTCTAGCATCTTACCTGGTTAAGCCCTTTATGCTGATCTTAGCCAGCAGCATGGCAAAAGAGATGTGATCCAGGTGCAGCATACCTCTGGCTGCTCTGTTGAACACCACCTACATAAAAAGAGACATATGGAAATTACAATATTCTATTACAATAATACCACTAAAGGAAAAGGAGTCGTTTTCAAAATATGTGGTTCAAACCTGGAAAAGGTCCTTGGTGATGACATCGAGTCTCTGTGTATGATCAGTGATGCCCTTGAGGTTGGGGTTCTCATACAGCACCGTGTGGTAGGTATCCAGGAAAAAGTGAAGGGAGTACTGATACAGGAAGTGCATCTGGTGAAAGATAAAAAAAAAAAAAGAAGATATATTATAGTGTGAATGTGTGTTTAGTGATAGTGAGATGTAAAAAAATAAGTTAAAAAAACAAAAATGTGTGGAAGAGCTGGTAAGATATGTCCAGACCTGGTTGAGAGATTCCATGGTGAAGTAGATGCTGCTGCAGGCAGAGGACAGAGACAGGTATTGCTGTGACACTGCCTCCACCTCTGCCATGACGATATCGGTCTCCTCCACCTTTCTGGTCACCTCAGCAGCCTCTTTCTTTAAGTTCTCCAGCGTGGTGATGATAGTGTCATCATCTAGGATGCGGCCTTTAACCTCATTGAGGGCCTGCAGCAGTGATTTTTCCAGCTGACGCAGACGCAGCTGGAACTCGCCTAAAAGAGACGAAGACAGTTGTCATTTCACTGAATTATTTTTCCATCGTGACTCAAGTCTAAATTATGTTGCATCCCCTTTAGTCTTCCTTGTCCTCATCAAAGCCAGCTGTGCCCTGTCATAGTGTTAGCACATCTGCCATTTTCTCACCCTGCAGTTTGAGGAGATCGGAGCGTTTCTCATCCACATCAGGCCTCTCAGCCTTTAGCACCTTGTTGAGACACTGGCTCTGAAGGCTGCTACGTGTCACAGTGAAGTTTACAAATGTAACACGAGAACACAAGTCTGGTGGGAACTCGACCTGCATACAAAAGAGACACCATATGACAAAGATTAACCTTATTGTATAACAGTTTTAATAAGGGACATGTTTAAGGGACATGTTTCTTTCAAATGAAAGCTAATTTTCGTTATAATATATTTTGTTAATAGACTTACAGTATACTGTACCTAAAATTGGTTAAAAACTAATGATCTTACAATATCTATAGATAAAACCTAAATTATGAATCTACTCACCGTTGGGTCTCGTGTGGAAAGGAAGATGACAAATGAAGGTGACAGATCGATGTCCTGGTCTCCCAGGGTGATGAGGACACGTCCTCCAGTCCTGCGGACTTCTCTGTTCAGCACAGGGTTTAGGATGGGATCGTAGCTTTCTACATCCTGAAGGGCAAAAATATAAAAAAATACATTATTATAAATAAGCAAATCCTTGATGACTACATGGGCTTTGGACAGTGACAATTTGATGTTGGGACTGAGAAGTAGCCATTCATACCTGGACCAACAGTGGGTTTCCGAACCGCAAGGCACTCTCCAAGTTCTTCCGGAAGGCATCATCCAAGAAACTGGTTCTGGTGATCTTGCGTTCCTTGTACTCATTCATTATGAACTCTGTGGCTTGGCCTGATGGATCGATGATTAGCGGGTACCTGGAGAGGAGAATGGTATAGAATAGATCAACATGGGAAGGGAAATCAACTCAAGGCTTATTAATACTAAGGAATGCTTAGTATTTTCACAATATTAATAAAACCTTAAAACATTGCCAGAAGAAGAGAAAGATACTGACCTGTTGTACCGGTTGAGCATGATGGCGTTCTCAGTGCAAAGGTCATCAGCTGGGAGGGAGTTGGCTTGCCAGCGGAGCCTCTCATCAGCATTGGACAGGTACTCAGTTCTGGCAATATCAGTACGGAACTGGGGGAAACAAATATACATCCATGGGAGTTTAGAATAAAACATGTCTTCTGATATCACAGTCAAATAAAAACGCAAAACAGGGTTGTGCACATGGTAGGGTATGTGGCAGAGGTCCTCAAAATGTGTGTGCCTTAAGACATGTTTTCAAATCATCTTTATTAGTCTGCCCGAGGAGAATTTCATTTTGGACAAAGAGAAATTGCTGCAAGAGATACAACAGAGACACATGACAAGTTCAGGTTTAAAACAATTAAAAGATAAATGTACATTGAACGTTTGGGCAACTCAAAGAGCTATGCTAATTGCAAATGAACATTTTCTATACTTGTGCAAAACAGCCATCCTTCCTACTGTCTTCTGTTGTCCCATACATGCCTTAAAAACACTTGTCCCTACTTCCATAAGCATCCATGCATACAGTCCTAAATAAACACGAATTTATCAATTATAAATATCCATACATTCAGTAAACAATATGCATTAATTCCTTAATTTATATTTTAACAATAGTCAACAAAAAACTTGTATTAAAAGGCCTGATCCCTAATTGGTCAACAGCATCTTTGAATGCACTAACAATTAAACTCACTAAGATGATGTTAAAAACGAAAGAAGTTTCTACAGCAGAACTGTTAATGTGAGTGAAGCTTGGATTTGTAGGTATGATTGTCAAAAATGGCTTCAGAGCTTTAACTACCTGAATGTTGGCCTGCTGCAGGTGGTGAGACCATGTAGTGAACAGGTTCTGCCTCATCTTTTGTTCAAAATAGCCAGCATAGGTAATGAAAGCTGCAGAGAGCAGACAGTCTCCAGCGATGGTGGACATCTGGTTCTTGAAGGTCTCGCTGGTCTTTTCCCAGCGATCCCTTTCAGCTGACAGACTCTTCAATAGGGCTGTGCTGCGATTCACCTGGGAGAAGAAAGCAAGAGTTCAGAAAAAATGTGCTGCAAGATCCTTTAGTTTAAGATGGACTAAAATGGACAAATTCAGAGGGTTTGATGACCAAGTTACCTTTGCCTCGACAGCGGCAAGGTCGGCCTTGATGGCCTGGGCCTCTGAGATGAGGATGGCGTATTCCTCCTTGTAGCGGGCGATGCTAGCCTCCAGGTCTCTGATCATCTGCTCCACCTCTTCTGCCTTTGTCTTGTTGTCCGTGGCGTCATCCTCAAGCTTCTGCAGTTCATTACGCAGAGGCTCCACACGCTTCAGCATGTCTGCATAATTAAGCTAGGGGAGTGGTAGAACATGGTATGCGTTAAAACAGTACCATCTTTACTCAATTATCTTCCATTATCATATTGTTTAGGCTTCCATACCTGAGCAATCGCCCATTTGACCATAGGTCCACAGGCCAGAGATGCCCTGTTGACTTGTTCGTAGTTGTAGCTTGGGTTGGAGAGGTAGTTCTTCTTCATCTTCTCACGGATGGAGTCACTGGATCAAATAGAAAAAGGTCAACAAATTAAAATATAACAGGACTTTACTCAAATACCACAATGTGAAAGACCAACAATCATGGATCACAGGGAATGAAATAAGACATATTGAACAGGATTATTTAAATTTAGTTTAGGGAGGGGAAAGGGGGCAATTTCTACCATTTCCACTAAGAAATGCAAAATCATGACAACAACCAAGGATAGTGGTCATTGTTCCTGATTTAACTAAATGAACTGATAAGAATTGTAAATTCAATTTTGGATCACAGGTGCCACTTGATTAATATACTGATTCATATCATTTGTGCTTCCATTAAAGACTAGACAGACGTTCTGACACTGGTACCTCATTTCCTCAGAGGAAAAGTTGACTATGCTGCTGATGAAATTGTCACTGATAATAACTTGTCTGATTTTTTTCCAGTCATTGGTCTCCTCGCCAAGCATAAGGCAGATAGACTCCAGGGCCAGCTTGACTGCAGCTGGGGGATTGGTCATAGCCCGCACTTCTACTAGGTGATGCCGCTTAATAGAACTCACCGCTAGTTAGGTGGAAGAAGGAATGTATTTGAAAGAAAGTAGTAGAAAGAGGGGAGGGAGAAGGGGAGCATGTAGGGCAAAAGAAGGGAGCAATTTGAAACAGACTCAGGGGTTGAAAAGTCAGGGAGAGACAGAGAGGGAGAGAGCTTTAGTGAACAAGCACAGAATACAGTCTTTCTTATTTCACCTGATCTCTTCAGCAGAGAAGTTAACAATAGTTGGGATGAAGTTCTCCCTCATGATGATGGAACGGATCTGCTTCCAGTCAGTCGTGCTCTCTCCCAGGAGCAAGCAGATGGACTCGAGAGCCAGCTTCACGGCCGCGGGTGGATTGGCCATGGAACGCACCTCCACCAGGTGCTGCTTCTTAATGGACTTAACAGCTATCGACATTAGGTGAACAAGGATGTGGATTATGACAAGGAAGGGGCAGTGATGAAGGGAGGATGCAGGTAAAGATCAAGTTGTTAACTGGAAGCCCATAGGTATTTATAACCTTGTTATAAAAGAAATATAAAATGTTTGTACAGGGATGAACAATAAGTCCCACAATATATCACTGTACCATTCTGAGCCTCAATAACGGCAGGCTCCACTTGGTCCAAGTCCTCTTTGACATTCAGCTGTTTGTCCTTGATCCGCTCCTGCTGCTTGTACACAGCTTCCTGGATCTCCTGGCTCATCACCTGGAATCACAATAGTAAAATTTTAGGATAAACGGTTTTGATTTCATCCAGATAAGCAAAGTTAAAGGGATCACTTTACTAAAAGTTAAAAAAAACATGACCAAGGAGTTAGGTTTGTCCCCAAAAAGAAAATTCCTCTTTTGTAATTTTTTTTCCCCATTATTTTGAAGTTTAAGTGTTAGATTTCTTCCTGTGTACCTTTTTCTTTTCCGCTTCCTGCTGGTCTTTGACCATCTTCTTCAGTTTGTCATTGGCGGCAGCGTTCTTTGCCTCCAACTCCTGGCTCTTGATTCTCAGGTCACGACGAAGCTCCTCCACCTTGAAGGCACAAGTACAACCAGAGAGTCAAAAAAGCACAGCAGTTAGGAAGTGTTTAGGTTTTTAGAGACAACTCTTCTGGGGTTTTGAGAAATATGTGGAATAGGTGGCGTATTAAATTTAATTAAATACAAAGTTATTTTACCTGATCTACAGTCTCCTTGATCTTGCGGAGACCAACATTGAGGTGCATCTGCTGCTCCTCCAACTCGCTGCGTTTCTCATTGAACAGGTTGGCATACTGGTTGATGAAGTCCAGGTAGTGACGAGGAGTGATGGCCATCGTGTGGCCACCTCGCTTTGCCAAACGGTTGTTAGCCTGTGTATAGTTAACAACATATTAAGTATACCACACAATCACCTCCTTAACCACCACTGCAAACTTGCAAACATCCCTACCTGGTGAAGTGTCTGGTGTACAAACACACATCCATTGACAATAGCCTCACGGTGAGAAGGTGGCTGGGGCAGCTTGTCATAGACAATGGGCATGTAGTCTGGCACCTTGTAGTTTGGTTTCTCCAGATCCATCTTGCTGGTGAACTCCTTACCCACCTGATAAAGGGCCTCTGTGGACCAATCTCCAAACCAGTTTAGCACACACCTAACACAAAGAAAAGTGTTGAGATAGCTCAGAAACTGCATCTTGTCATTTTAATCTTGGAGTATCGATTCCCTGCTTGTTACGTAATGAATTAATTCTTGCTCAGTGTTTAACATGTTGTCTCTATACCTGTTGAAGAGGGCAGGAGATGTGGCGGCCCTGTCCTTTAGGCCCTCTGATGAAGGGTTCATGGTGAAAACAACATGAAGGTTCCTGATAACCTGGCTGGTGAACCATTTGTACAGCTCCTCGTGTGTGTCGAGCATAAGGCCCTCTTTCTGGGCTCCCTCCTTACACTGAGTCATCAGGGTGGCATACTCATCTCCCTCAAACAGTCCAGGAACCTAAAAAAAAAAAAAAAAAGTAACATTAACATAATAGGAACCAGAAAATTAGGTCCGCACAACCCAAATGGATGTTTTATCTTAGAACACTAAAGGCAGTGTTGTACATTGACATGTACAATGAGTTGTGATGTATGAAGGATCATGATGGCAGCAAGTTACCTCTCCGTTGGCCAGCAGTGTGTTCATTCGCTCAAGGAAACCAGAATCCAACACGTTGGACTCATCCATGATGAAGGCAATCTTCTCGTTCTTACAACCTGAGCGACGCAGCACTGTACGCAGGTCCTCATCAAAGTCCTCACCAGTGTATTTCCTGTGAACCTGAAAACACAAAAAACGATAAATATAGATAGACAATTGTAGTGACACGGCTGCAAATATGTTCATGTATTGTACCAACCTTGATCTGGTATACACTAAGTCCGTTCATCCAGGCTACGAAGCGAGACAGAGTAGTTTTTCCTGCTCCACTCACACCAATCAACAGCAGATGGCCCTGTGGCTGCCGAAAGATTCTGGAGAAGGAAATGCAATTTTAATAATTTACTTCAAAAAAATTGTTTCATACCTGAATATTTCTACACCAACACCAGATGAGAAGTCAATGAGCTCAGAGGGTGTTACTCACCGGTCAATCCTGAGGACGTGGTCCAGGACCTCATTGAAGAGCACCAGAGGGACGTCCAGCTCCTCTTCATAGAAGACCTTCAGACGGGCCTTCACATAGTCCCTCAGCTCCTCCTGTTCCACTGGGATGTAGTCCTGCATCCACAAACAATAAGCTCAGTAAAAATACAAATCTAACTGTTTAAGGCTTGAGGTCAATTCTCTATATTTCAGCATCATTCCCAAAGCAGGAATATCACAGCATAGTCAATCTGTTTCTGGTTTACCTTGGAGAGCCAGTTGCTGTAGAGGATAGGCCTGTTGAGACCCTTCTCCTTATCAATGTTGGGAAAGTGTTTGAGAGCAACCATGTCAATGTTTTCATCTGTCCATCTTCTCTCTTCATCATCAACCAGCCTGGAAACAGGTGGAAGACGAGTTACATTATCACCAATATTACTATTATTTTTTTATTATTATTTTTATGCTTAGGTGACACTTTATCAGATTAATCAGTTAAAAAACATTTACCATATCTAGACCATTGATAATACTCTACAGACTGTACATAAAACTGCCTAAAAACTATCAAAATAGATAAGAATAGACACTTCTTTAGCTTCCCAGAAACATGCACTCACCTGTCCTGGAAGAGACGGAGCGCTTCATGGGCCCAGATGCGGATGAGCCCCTCCACAGGCAGAGTTTCAAGTGGCCGCAGAGCCTCGAAGATACCCCTAACCCAGCGGGTCATCTCTCTGGGAGAGTAGATGTAGTGAGGTTGGGTGTCCTGGGTGAACCGCTCCTGAATGGAAAAAGGATGGAAATAAGATAGTCAAACAAATTAGTAATAGTGTGAACAAAAGGACTGGAAAAGTGAACAATAAAATATACGTTTTATCTCATATTTGTACACTAGTTTCATGTGACTATATAAAGTAAACTTGATGTTTACATATTTTATTTTTATATAGATTTAGTAATCTCCTTTACCTGAGACATGGTGTAGAATTCAACCATAGCGGCAGTAAGAGGCTCAGCATAGGTACGTAGAGAGGGGATGAGGCGCAGCATGGCACGGTTGAAGGTTCCATAAATCTGAGTAAGAGAGGCTGGGCCTGGATAGTCCACATACACCACAGGAACATGACGCAGGAACCTAGAAACAGTAGACCACAACATGCGACAACTTGTCATATGCAATGCTCATTTCTTTTTTTCCTTGTATTCATGGTTTTCAATTATTATGTTGTTCTAATAACTCAGACACTGTACCTGTGTGTGAGAGGCTTTCTGCCAGGGTCAGTGGGAGGATTACAAGCCCCAACAAACTGGATCCTCTCCAATTTCACCCAAGTCTGGTCTGATGTACGGTAGAAACCTCCATGTTCCACCATCTGCAAAGAAAACACAACACAGGAGTCATTATCATATAAGAAGGGATACCCAATTTTATGTTCCAACGATTTCAGTTTGCAAACTTTGATGTCTGATAAAATAGACAAGGTAAAATCAAATTGCAGTTTGTAAACAATGGATCATACCTGTCTAAGGAAAGAGATGACTCTCTGTGTGCCGTACTTGTCCATGTCTGGCAGATTGATCTCATCACAGAACAACACCAGCCACTTGCCCAGCTGGACAGGGGCAAGGACCACACCGTTGGGGGTACGGCGATACTCACAGTAATGATCAAAGGTCTTCAGCAGCAGCTCTGGGGTGGTGGCACTGGAGAAGTTCAGACCCACAACCTGGTAAAGAGTAGGACAACCATTTGGTAATTGCAAATGTTGACAATTACAAAATATTATCCACATTTTAACCCAGTTTCTTTATACTCATTCAGTAGATTAGGATATGTTCAAATCAAATATGCATAATTATTTAAAAGTTTAAATAACATTTTAAGGAGAAAAGCATTCCGTTACAATTCCTATTGTAATTTAGAAGTATTACAATTCATCAGTTTCAAGTTCAGGTTAAAGTGATTTTGAAGATTTAGACTACACCTCCAGTGTCTCACCTCCATGTCAGGCAAGGCTCTGAGGGCGCTAAACAGTGTCATAGTCTTTCCAGAGCCGGGAGGTCCACACAACACCAGTGGTTTGTGCTCTGCCAGCCATGTGTAAAGCAAAGCCTCATGGCGAACAGTGTCCAGGGTGGGAACCACAACATCAGGAGATGCCACTTTGTGGGTCTCTACCTCAATCTGGGGAACCTTGCCCTGCCAGGACTGCCATTCACCAGAGATGCAAACCTGGATGACACAAAGAAAAAACACTGCAATGGTTAATCTGAAATTACAAAAGTGCAGTAGTTCTGGTTTGTTTTCAGTGACTTGCAGATACAGAGATTCAAACACTGTCTTTAAAATTGGCCCAAGTGAACAATCAATATCAGTTTTAACACCAAGAGGCTCTACCTCATAGTCAATGATAGGGACATTGGGAGCAGAGGGGAGGGGTATAGTGGTGATGCGACGGATGTATTCGCCAAGCTCAGCCCTCATCTTCAATCGTCCGTCACCAGAGAAGGACCACAGCACAGCATAGATCAAATACTTCTGTAGAGAGATAATGCCACAAAATGTCTCAGCTTTAAGAAAAGGCATTTATTTTGGCAGTGATTAAGTTCCAAGTTTTTATAACAACAACAAGACACGTATAGTTCTCTCAGTTTTACGGTAAGCAGAACATTACCTGCATGTATCTTTCCAGCTGATCAATGGGCATGGGGAAGTCAGGATGGTTGTTGTTGTAGAGTGCCACATTACGGCAGGCCTGGTGCAGCATTGAGAAAAGGGAACCCAAGCAGCGCAGACGGGTGAAGTCCATGATGTGCTCCATCTTGGAGGCATGCTCTAAGGCCTTGATCACCAGGCCTGTGGAGGTGAAGTAAGACTGCAGGACAGCTGCAGTATCACGCTGAATCTAGAGTAGAACAGGCAATAGGATATAAATTAAGACAAAATGTCATAATATTCCTCTTGAATGAACTGCTGCTATTTACCTTGTTTTGTATTTCCTTTAGTTACCTGCAACATTGGTGATGCAGCCTCTTCCTCGTCTTCTGTTCCCTTCCTCTGGCGCTGAGCTTCATCCTCTCCCTCGTCTAATGGGATGCTGCGAATGCGAGCCAGGAAGTGGTTGAAGATCATGTCGGTGCTAAGGACATCCTCACTGAACCAGACCATACCACAGCGCGACACAGTGGCCAGGGTGGCGTACTTCAGGTCTTGTACTTCAAACATTACACGTACCTGGAGAGTGGGGAAATAATTCCAGGTCAATACAGCTTAGACCATAATGACAAAACAGACATGAGTGTCTGAAGTGCTACACTCTTACATTTGGTGGCAAACTGAGACGCTCTCCATTGGGAAGGGTCAGCAGCTTGTTGTCATCCAGGACAGAGTTGAGATTTTCAACCCACTCAGGGTCAACATCACCATCAAAAATAATCCATTGACGCTTCTGCAGCTCACCTCGAACATTGTCAATAATCCTAAAATTGAAAGAAATAGTTATTTTTAAAGGAGTCATTTTTAGCGACATATAGCTGAACTGAGTTGGTTTATACTCTTTATAATTAAATGTGTTACAGAACTGACTTTCTGAGGATATGTGTGAACAAGCCGTCTGTCCATTCACGGGTGTTGGGGTCTAGGGTTCCATACAGGTGGTCCTTGCTGATGGCCTTGGGGTCAATGATGTGGGCCACACCCTCAACACCCTCCAGCCTTTCCAAGGCCTTGAGCAGCACCCTCCATGCCATGGTCTTCCCGCTACCGGAAGGTCCCACCATCATCAATCCGTGGTTGATCTGTGTGATTTGGAACAGCTGTAGCACCTGCAAGAGGATGAATGACAAAGTTTCAGAAATGCAATGTTGGAGACTTCTGTGTTTCTAAAAGATAGCAGGGTTGCATAACTCAGCATGTGTAGGTACACTCAATAACATACAGTATGTGTTGACTCAATTTAGCTACAAACCTTCTCCACCCAATTGCTGCCCACATCGTCACCATCTCCGTAGGTGAGGTACATCTCTGCGCAGACTTTCTTCAGCTCCTCCCTCAGCGCAGTCATCTCTCCACGCATATACTGGACTCCGGGGAAGACATCTGAAAGCAGGCTGAACAGCAGAGGGATGTCCTCTGCCACCAGTTTGGGAACCATCGTCTCGCACACACTCTGGATCAGGATCTATAGAAACAAGACATTCAAGCTCCTCAAATCTCTAGCTCGATTCAAAAAACTAATTTGCCAAATCAATAAAAACAATTCAGAAAAAGCAAGTTCTACAATTTGAAATTTTCTCTACCTCCTGTTCAGGAAGGTTCTCAGCAATGTCATTTTCATCAACAACCTCTCCACGCTCTAGCTTCTCCCTTTTGATCTTCTGGATGCGCTCACGCTTGACATTACCAGCACTGATCAGCACGCTCTTGAGAGCTCGGAGGCCGAAATCGTAGTGACTCTGGGATGACAGCTGCTCATCACACAGTCTGAAACAGATGAATGGGATAAATTTAGAGATTTTTTTTTTTTTTCCTCAAACTATGTCAATTTTTCTTCAACAGTACATACTTGAAGAAGGGCACAATCTTCTTGGCCAGGATCTCGGCTGTGCGGAAACCTTGAGAGTAGAGCATGACCTGGGCGATGAGCTGGCGGTCGGGCTTGGTCATGGCCAAACTGCGGAACAGCTTCTTCAGATTGTCTGGCAGGTTGGAGCGGCCAGCGTAGCCAGGGTTCATGGTAATGAAGATGGCCATGTCTGGACTGACCTTTACCTGCTTGTTCAAGAGCTCTGTGGTGACTGGCACACCTGAGGGTGAGAGATGTGTAGTTATTTACAATGCAGTTCTCATGAAAAATTAAAAATAAATGTGTTTACAGTCTGATTGGCTGTATCTCATCTGAATTGTATGCTTTAAACATTTTACTCTGCAGTGCTCTTTTTTAGTAAGCTATTGCCTTTACAATTGTTGCTCATGGATACTAAGTTGAATCACAACACTTTCTTTAATAAAGTGCAGTCTCCTTCCATATGATGACACCTAAGTATCCACACATATTATACATACTCCTGTCTCTGTTGGGGTTGCTGTGCTCCCTCAATGCAACCTGGATGTACTGGACCTGCTGGGATACGGCAGAGAGCATTCTCTCCTCCAAACGATTGAACTCGTCGAAGCAGCCCCATGCTCCCACCTGGCATAGACCCACGAAGATACGACCCATGGCCTAAAAAAAGAGGAGGTCAGCAAAAGAGATTTGTAAGTTACATGAACAACATGGGAAACAAGTATATACTTTAGAAAAAATGTCTCTGTTGATGTCCTGTCTAAAACAGCCTAGGAATGAAGAATCTGTGTGCAGTTATGTACCTGGAAGTCAAATGTCTCATCACAGTTGAAGACCAGGACAAAGCGGCCAAGCTGGTGACCAAGAGCTTTCACTGATTCAGTCTTTCCTGTGCCGGCAGGACCTAGATGGAAGACAAACTCAGTGAAGTTAATTGTTTTATATGCAAACATGTAAATTTCTTAAAAATCTAAATCTCCATTTCTTACGAGTACAAAAAAAAAAAAAACTTTCATACCAAATGGTGACCCTCCAAGGCGGGCCTCAAGAGCCTGGGTCATGGTGAGATAGCAGCGGTCTGTCAGAGGGGTCTGGACAAGCTTGTCCTGGACACCCAAGTACTCAAAGCCATAGTTAAACTTGGCATTGGCCATCTGAATGGACAGCTGTTGCAGGACATCTGTCTGCTTGGGGTCAAAATAGAAGCGCATCTGGCTGAGCCACTCAAAGGACTTGGGGCTGTCGATCTTGTTCTTGATTAGAGATCTGGTCACATCACGTTGATGCACCAGCTCGGTGATCTAGAGATGGAGCAGAAAAAGGATATCAGACACACTTTCCATTTGACAACTTTTTGTTTAAAATCTACTTTAAAAATAAATAAATCATTCTAACCAGGTGCTCCAGCTTCCTCCTGCGGAGTGGAGGCTGCTCCATCAGCACTGTGTCAGCCAACACGTTAAGGGTGGCCTGCACATTTGACAGCACTCCCTGCATTAGGTTATTGTCCCCACCACCAGAGATGGTGGTCAAGGCATAATCAATGTTCTCAGACCAGGCAATCTGAGTAGATAGGACCACCAGCTGGGCCTGTGATGAGACAAAACAAATAAAATCAAATTAATTCAACACATGGCCTAATTTCCATATATTTTGAAATGTGTTTAGAAGGAATGCTCCTAATACCAACCTGGTAACGATCAATCCAGTTGATATACTGATTCAGGTCAATCGCGGCGCCTTTGTTGAAGGATGTGACCTCTGTGACAGACTCCGCCAAGAGCTTGGCCAGCGTCACCCTCATCTCTTTCTCCACCAGCGTCAGCCACTCGTTGATCTTGGGGTGCTCAGTGATGGAGACTGGTGTCTTGTAGTATATCTCCTCACCCTCGCGGGAAGAGATTCCCAGCACCACAGTGTTGTCCTCGTTGAGCAAGATGCTTGAAACGCCTGCAAACATCTTCTTGAAGTGCTTCTGCAGTTTGGCCACATTCTTGCTGTTGCCGATGATTTCGAGCAGGTCCTCGTCTCCAACAAAGTAAAACCTGGAAACAAAAAGAATGAGATTGATGAATTAAAGATAGTTAATTGATAAATGCATTCATCAGTGAAAGGATTTCTGAATATTCAACATAGAAATGAACGTCTAAGCTATGTTTTTTGTACGCACATATAAAAACACATCTATTCATCTTACCTTGGAAATGAGGATCTCTCTCTCTCCAAGTATTCTCCAAGGGCTTTCTGGATTTTTCCCAGAAGGTCAGCCAGTCGCTCCAGAGATCTCTGCACCCCCTGTATGTTCAGCACATCCATCACTAAAGGAGACTTTGTCACCTTCTTCATCAGGGCCAAGAACTCTGTGCTGATACTGTGAAAAAAACAGAGACATATTAGTAAGTTCTTGTTGAAAATATTGGAATTCATAAATAAATTCTGGTTTGGTAAAATTGAGTGGAAAAATAAAAGGTCCTTCATTTACCTCTGGAATCTCTGGGTTTCTACAGGCAGCAGATGTTTGATGTCAGCACTTCCAGTGAAGATGCCTTCCAGATAGACCCAGCGACGTTGAACGTCAATCCAAACATCAAACAGAGCCATGATGCGATTCAGCTTGTCCTCCCAGCTCAGGGCGTCTTCCTCAAACACCTTGGAGAAAAAAAGAAGACGAGCATGGTGTTGATGATATCAAAACTTAAATATTTGTAAAGTTTTAGTGACACAACATGTAACTGGGTTTACCTTGTAGTATGGGGACAATTTCATGGCAGACACACTGTTGATATGTTCTTTGACCTTGTTGAAGAGGTCATCCCAGCCTCTAATTAGACGACACTTGTTCTGGTAGTTCACCAGGTCGAGCTCATACGAGTTCCACACTTCACGAATCTGAGGGCCAAAACCACAGAGTTTTTATTAGAAGGTCTACAAACCAGGGTATTTTATAATCATTTGGATTTGAATCTATAATTAGTGGCCTCCTATGAGCATCACAACTACATTGCATCATCTCTTAAAGGCCCTCTCTCTTCACCTGTTTGAGGAACTCCTCCAAAGCCATCTCTCCTTGGGCTACGAGGAGGACGTCCTTCACCACCATCTCGTTCCTCTGCAGATCCACATCCCAGATCTGTCCCAGGGTCAGCTCTGAAGGGACCCAGTTTACATGCAAACGCTTCATCAGTTGCTTCCAGTGGCGGTCCTTTAGAGCCTCTGATTTCAGCTCAATCACCAACATGTTAACCTGGTGGGAGAAAGGAATAGGTAGAGCATTTAATAACCATTTTTAAGTTTTATTCTGAGTCAAAATGGCTGCTGAGTTGAAAATAATCTGCCTGACCTTCAGGTATCCTTTAAGCAGCCTCTGGACAAACTCATAGGAAGCATACTGTCTCAGTCTTGCTTGGAAGTTCTTCAGCTGGTTCAGAAGACCATCCAGACTCTGGCGAAGCTACAAACACACAACACCAACAAAAGAATAGTTATATGCTAAGAATTATTTAAATTGACCGTAGCGATTGAAGAATCTCAATTATTCTAGATTAGAATCTAGATTTGTTACCTTGCGCGGCTGTACAGATACCCACGGCTGCTCTTTCATCTGGTCTATCTGCTCCCAGACCTTTGACAGCTCGGACCAAACCTCCTTCAGGTCATGCAGCTCCTCTAGTGCCACCTAGAAGGTTAACAAAGACAGAAATTAGTCCAAAGAAAGCTGTAACTTGTGCATAGTGGGTTAAGACAAATTACTCTAGTTTCAAATGAATGTCTGCTAGATGTTTGTGAGATACTTGTTGTATTTTAAAATGCTTTTATGTGAATGTTTGCTGGCATTACCTGCACCCTCTCTTCACTGCCGCTGAGTAGGCCAGTGTCAGTGAGCTCCAGAGCTTCTTTTGCTCGGGCACACTTCTCTCTTTCAACCTTCAGACGGCCAAAGTTGCCTTCGTAGATAGTTAGAGACTGGAGAGCCTCCTCTGGACGCAGGTTACCCTGTTGAAACACATTATCCGTTCATCAATAAAGCCAAATAATTTTAAAATTATTATATATAATATATTTTTTAATTTATAGTTTAAAAAAGATTTGATGAGGTTATTTTGGTCACAAAAGCAAATGCTTCAACTGCAAATGGTATTCTAATTTAACAATTAGCAGTCATCAGTTCAATCAGAATCCATCTAGGGGAGACTGTACTGTATTTCAAATTTAATTTCAATTCATTTCTCTTACAGCAACTGGTTTGGTCTTCTCCCAGTCACTGAGCAAGTCAGTGGTGCGGTTTTCCACAGCTTTGTCCTCCTGGACAATCTTCATCTGCAGGTTGGCCACTTGCTGCTGGATAGCGGTATCCTTGCGCTTCATTATGTCACTGAAGGCCCCCCATTCACCTTCGATGTTGTCAATGTAGAGCCAAGATGGAGGGAACTGGAATCTCTGCTTCTCCAGCAAACGCTGGCCATTGCGGAACAACTATGGGTGAAAGGAGGGAGAATCTGATTAGAACCCTAAACTATTTTTAATGAAGCATGCAGTGATGCAAAAGAATGAAGAAAAAACTAATAATCAAATAAATCAATTAATGTTTTTACTTACATCTACATTTTTCTCAAACTGTTTAATCTTGCGCTTCAGCGTCTGGACATATGTTATGAAGTTGACAGCATCTGAAGTGCTCGCCGTGTCCACAGAATGTTGCTCCAGTTCTTGACGGGACTATTGTGGAAACAAAAATAAAAATAATAGTGAAATCGTTTTTTTTTATTTTTTTTAAATCCAGTTCATAGAATAATCTCCTGATAAATTGCTCTTGGAAGTCAACGTTACCAAACTGGTCGAAAGAACAACTTCTCAATCATATTATGTGTTACCTTGGAGATCTGGGAATGGAAGTCCTGCATGTTTTGGCCAAGCATCTGGCCAAACTTGCTGAGCACTTCTTTGTGCCAGGAGTCGTACTTCAAGTTCACCTTGGACTGGACCTGTAGTCAGGGACAAATATGAACATTTGATAATAACACCAAGACATCCAATAGGAAATTCATTGTAGAAGATTGAGCAGTAGTATGTATATTACAAAACAAAAAAATATGCATTGTAATGAAACTAATTTGCACAAATAAGAGGGTTTAAGTAAAATATTTCACACTTAAAAAAAATGTTGTGCCTTAAAATAATGGTTAAAAAAAGAAATTTTGTATCTAAAATGTCTTCTTTTGATGATAATTACATGTAATCTCTTAACATGAACACCTGGAACCCTCGATAATTATTACCTTGCCATAGTCGATAACCACAGGTCCAAACTCTTTTCGTGTCTCTGCATTGTCAAAGGTTCCACGTGCTTTGCGGATCTGAACCAACAAGGCCTGCCACTTGGTGAGGTCTTCACCCAGACGGTTGTAGATGTTCTCGGCTTGCATGTCCCACAAGCACTGGTACTGCAGCCACACCTACACAGGGGCGACAAAGAAAAAAGATGAATACTCTAATATACATGAAAGTGTATTTTATGCATGTTTATCATATAAAAACATGACAAAGACATACTAAAGAATATCGTAGTTTGGCATTTTATTTCTTTCAATTTGGTCCTCAAACAAAGTAATTCTATCAGAAGTAAACCTAAAATATGATAACACAATGTAGAGGACTCTTACCTTGACATACTGCTCCACCTCACTGACAATGTCTTCGACTGCATTGTAGGCCTCCTCTAAGCCTGCAGGGCCATCTGGCATCCTGGTCAGGGCATTTCTGTAGAACTTCTCTTCCTCTGACAGCTCATAGTGGACTCCCACCTGGTGAGGAAGGACACATTTAATTAAATCAATGCAACAGCACAAGCGCAATAACAAAACATCAACTCTTCACTCAATGCATCATATTTGAACTAAAATAAAACAGAGCTCATGTTAGGTAGATAAAGACATTCAGACATCCATTCTCATCATGACTTTCTGCGGTAGGAATCAAAGTCCTACTACTCAAACTGTTCAAACACCCTTTACCTGGTATCGCTGGCTCTGAATCCTGGGAAGAGAAAGGACAACCATCTTCCAGGCAAACATCTCCTGGTAGAGCTTGTAGCGACAGTCTTCAATCGGTGGGTTCAGGTAGATCACCTGGTTAGTAATCCTCAGCTCATGGACAACATTCTGGAAAAAGAACAATAGGTTTTTGTTCTGCGGTGTCCAGAAATCCAAGGTTTTCCAGGGTTTTATAAGAAATATTTAATCATTAAATCAAAACATGGCATAAGGCATTTACTACAGTCATAATTAATACCTTGATCCTGGGCTCCCCTCCAGGTTTGTGGCTCACTTGTGGAGCCTCTGTGTCCATGTCCACATCAGCTTTGTCCTCTACCTGGCCACGGAGCACCTGGGTCCAGGCCTTAAGGCCAGCCTGCAGACGCACTCCCAGGATACGTTCAATCTATGAAACATAACAAAAAATCCACACCAAAGACATTTGGGATGGTTCCCTACAATGCTCTTCACAAGTAAAATGAATGATCATTTCACTAAAAAAACGTTGCATGCACGACAGGAAGACAACACAAGGGTTAAAATGTTTAGGGTATTTCCATTTGGACTCAAACAGCCACAATCCAACTGAACATAAAGAACAAATAATCCTTGTATTGCTTTGTGGTACCAACCTCAATGTCGAGCTTGTTGACCCAGATGGGCAGGTTGGAATAGGAGTGGAGATTGAGGTCGTCAACAGCCTTCTGTACTCGGTTGAGGATGTCAGAGAAGGTCTTGTTCTCGAACATGCAGGTCTCCAAAGAGCGAACCTCAAGATCTATTTTCTCCTCAATCAGTAAGAGGTCGTCCACCTGGAAACAACATCCAACAAAAACATTAGAATATAGATTATTAGGGGACAATTAAACAACAGCACTTGTTTAATTCTAAACAAGTGACACTAAGGAGAGTCTGTACTTATGTATTTTACAGTGACACACTGACCTTTTCCTGGAAGTTAAAGACTGTCTCAGCCAGCCTCTGAACATAGGGATCCAGCTTATAGGACTCCCAGACCAGAGTGATGCCTTCCGTAACGAGAGCCTGAACCTCTTTCTTGAGCCCAGCCACCAGCAGGGAGATGGAGGACCTCTCCTCCACCTTCTCACACGTGCGCTCGTAGGTGCGCACACTCTCAATCAAAGAAATGGCAAATGGGTACAGCTGGTTTGCTTGGTGGGCTTTGTTGACAATGGCCAAAGGAACACGGAAGCTCAACCACTTGAGGTTGCGGACCTCTTTGGACAAGGTGATGATCTCTGGGAGGAAGTTGACCTTAAGCTTGAGCATGTTTCCGGTACGTCCACGGGCACGAGTACTCTCAATTGTGAAGATGCGGCCAGACACACCAAGGTTACGCTGCTGCACCTGATTTACAACAGAAAGGAGTAACAAATATTTAGAAAACAGTAAAAAAGTTGCCAAAAAAATGAGAAAATGTATGTTAAGAGGCAAAAACTTGAACATTTTTAAAATATTGGAGGAAAAGTTCTACACTACATCAGTTTCTATATTTAGATTCATACCTTGCGAGCCCAGTCATCAAATATTTCTTGAGTATTGAGTTTTGCCCTGAAGCTATCGCCATCCTGCTTTAGCTTCAGCCCCTCTACATGGTTCTCCCAGCCTTTTCCCAGAACATCCTCCACTCTCTTCATATACGCAGTCAGCTGACGGTCGATCTGCTTGGCCCAGATGATGGAGCCAGACACAGGTGGCAGGTCTCGGACATGGCTCATCTTACAGGCCTGGCTCTGAGGGTACTGTACTTTAAACTTGTCATGCAGTGACTCAATGTCATCTTTCACACGCTGGATGAGCTGCGTCTGGTACTCCCGAATGGCACCGCGGATGTGGGGACGCACAAAGAGAGCATTGAAGCGGGAGAAGATGCGAAACATCTCGTTGGCGTTTTTGGCGGTTCCCAGCTGATCACGCAGACGGGCAGTGATACGGGTCTCCACGCGGTCGATGCGTTCATCGTAACGCTTCATGGCAGCTTCCCAGGCTTCCATGCCTTCCTTAGACACATCCAGACCATCGACCTCTTTGACATTTTCATATGCCAAGTTTACCTCCTCGATAGCATTGGCATCAGCAGCATCAAAGAGAACTGCAGCTACCTTCATATCTTGAGGCTCAACTGTCTCTCCTGGGGCGTGTTGTGGCACAGCAGAAACCTGGCGACAAAAAGTAAAAAATAAAAAAAATTCTCAATCAAGAGTGGACATCATCGGGATCTACAGAAAAACAACATTATACGGATCACAAAGTAAATAATGGCAAGACATGCTTGCCAGTTTAATGTCCATTACAGATGCTGATGGTACTTCACCTGAGGCCTCAGCACACGGACAATGACAGCCCTCAACTGCTCATGCTGTCTTCTGAAACGTCTCATGTGATCCAGACGTGATTGGAGCTTCCTGTGAGCTGGGCTCAAGCGCCACACCATCTTCAAGTTCTCCTCTCTCTTTCTCTTCACAATGTCCCTCAAAAGCACCTGCAGTTTTTCATACTCATCCTCCCAGGTCTGGAACACCTCAAAGCATGCCACCATCACCTGCAAATAAATGTTAAAAGGACATTTAGGAAGATGTATCATTTTTTGTGTGTACTAAGACACCAGGCAGTGTAGCTTGTTTAAGACAGACAGAAGCTGATGGGGCTCTTAATAAAACACACTTCTTAGGGTATAATAGAGAGACCAAACCACACCAACCTTTTCAAATTCCTCATAGGCAACATGCATGAGCTTCCTGGTGCCCAACACCTTGAGGAGCTGGGAGCTCAAGTCCCTGGAGATGGCCTCTACAAGACGAAGAGCTCTCTGGATTGGGTACTTGGTGTTCCTAATCTTTTTCAAGTGAGTGAATATAGCCATCAAGGCTTGGCGGATCTTATCAAGCTCCGAAGCAGAGAGTAGGTCGTTGAGAGGGAAGTCCTTCATCAGAGGATTGTAGTCATTGACTGTTTCTACAGCCTGTTTTAGACCTGTGAGAAGTAGAAAGGATAACAATTAAATCGTACTGTATAAACTATACTGCCAGAAAAGGCAGCAGACGTGAACCAAGACTAGGGTTGGATTTTTCCGATACCCCTACTTCAATGCCCGTGCTTAAACCAATTCTGTATATATGTCCGCTGTTGGAATCCTTCATAGTGAAATTTAATCACACATTACACCGTTTAGCTGTCAGCATTTTAACCGTGTTTAATCCGGGGGTTCGCTAAAGGTAGGCTAACTGTACCAGCTGCAAAGTGTAATTTTAACTAAAGTCACCTGCAGCAATGTTTCTGTTAGCCTCAATTGTCTTTTTCAAATCAGAGGGAAACGCAGGCAAGGATAACTACCGCTTTTTTCAACCTGGACATTATTACCCTATGTTTTTGTGTCTAAGTGACTGATGGGAACAACAACAACCTTTGAAATTTGTCCAGTATTAGGCAAGATTGCTGCAGTTGGCAGTAGCGAAATAAGCCACAATGTAAGTCAATAGGGCAACTGTCCATCTTGTATTTACCTTCACTAAAGGACAGGATCAGATTATAATTTTAAATGTCTGACATTCTGGAAGTGATTTCTATGGAGGTCAACCTTTCTGTTAAAGAGTAAGATCCTATTTTAAAACATAAAAACATCTGCAAAATTGAGTTCACTAAACCCACCAGACTCCATGTTAATAAACAGTAATTTTAGCATCGTAAAATACAGTTCATTCAAAGTTGACAGAAACATAAAATTATGAAAAGCTGTGCGCTTACACTTTTTCAACCATCACACCTCTAGGTTTTGGTTATAATAAACACGTAGTTTACCGATTTACATGTAAAAATATGTTGGCTTTTTACACGCTAAAAGTATTACTTTTTGAAATGTAGTCTGGTGGGTTTAGCAATAGCTACTTCAGAGTGGTTTCTGGTTAACCAGAAAGATCTCAAAGAGGTTTTGAAGCTCTATCTCTGATGGGATATTTTCCATATTGTCGTCAGATATTTAGAATATTAATCTGAGCCTGTCCCGGTCCAGGTTGAAAAGAAAAAAAATAGTAGTTACCCTTTAAAGGGCACCATAATGAGGCACTGAAATCCGCTTTGCTATTTGGTCCGGAAGATACCAGTTGTTAAGGCACCTGTGCCGTATTAGCACCAGATCTCGGTACCAAACCTAAACAAGACCAGGAAACTTTTGTTTCAACGGAAAGTCACTCACCAGTGTCGGTGTCAAAGCTGACAGTAGCATGGAAACGTTTGCCATGTTTGAGTATATCCAGTGTGAGAAGAACCTCGGGGCTCTCTCTCTTCTCCTGGATCCTGTTGAGTGCTCTCTCCAGATTCAGCCAGAAACTGATCTCTTGCAAGGCGGTGCCGGAAGCTGGGTCACGATCAAGCTTTGTTACCTGATAAAGGGTGGGCCGGAAGAGACCAATAAACCCAGTGGTGAGTACAAAAAAAACAACTTTCCATATGCTTGTTATGAAATTTAAAAAAAAACAAATACGAGAAAGCCTTTTACCTTTTGGATCTCTCTAATCCAGCGGTTGACTCCAGATTGCAGCTGGTTAAGGAAGGTTGGGTCCTCCACTTTGTCGCCAAAGTCTGTGACCTTGGGCTTCTCTCCACGCTCATAGCACTGCTTGGCAATGTTTGTGATGATGGGATGGATGAGAAGGCTGATCTCAGGAATCTCAATGTTCTGCTGCAGGTGGAGAAGGCCCATCTCCAGCTCAGCAATCTTTTTCTCCACTGATGGAGCCATCTTATCCCCATCTCTGGAAGGTTAGGACACAGATGATATTGCAGATGAATTCTCCCATCAAAGTTGCATTATGTCTCTATGCAGAGTTCATGATTCAGTTTACTTGATGAAAGGTTTTAATCTAAATAAAAGACCCATTTTGAAGATTACCTGTCTGCCTTGCCAGACTCGCGGATGTAGGACTTGAAGAAAGGAGCGACAGCATTGCTGATGAAAGAATGGAGTGTCTCGTATGGAGAGTCCTCACTCAAGGTCAGAACTCGAACTTGGGTTGATATGGGCTTGTCTGCATCAATGACGATTGCCCTCTTGATGAAAGCCAAGCTGCAGGGAAAAACATTCAGTTGCGAATTAACAGAACTAAATAATAAAGAATATATATATATATATATAGAAAAGGAGGCTTTTTTTATTTTACAGATGAAATCATAAACAATTGCATGGCTGAAAAAAAGTCATCTGTTCAGGGCATTAGATGGATTATTTACCTGTTGGACTTTATCCCGTAGTGTATGTCAGTGCTGATATTATAAGTAATGCATTCCTTCTCCTCCTCTCCTTCATCCCCAACATCCTCTGTGGGAAGAATCAATAAAAATGTGACTTATCAAAACAAGTTATAAAATAATAAAATATTATTCATATTGCCGTCATATTGTCATATTTTAAATCAAGCAGTAAGGACTGATTGCTCAAGGCCAACAAAATGTATCTGCTGCTATTGATGGGAAAAAAATACATCTTTTGGATGCTAGACAGGAGTTAATACAACGAACCATGTCATAGTAGGTTGACAATTTGACATCCATCTATGTCCCCACCCTTCTTTGTTGTGAGGTTATGGCATGTAGGAAAAGAAACAGCACCTTCTGCATAGCAGCATCAGTATTTTCAGTGCAAGAAAATGGATAGAATCTAAAACCTGCAGGCTTAGAATCATTGACTCCACGGGCAGTATCAAGGGATTAACGTTCAGCACTCATAAAACATAAGGAAGGGCAAGCGGCTCTGAAGCTCAGGATTACATTAATTCAGAAGGAAAAGACTTAAGATACTGTGTTCATTGACACAAGCTGTTTCGCGTGATATATCCCCAAGAAGGAGCCTACAACATGACTTGCAGTTTATACAAAGAATTCATTCTCTTTGAATTTTAAATGAAGTTGTTTTTTTTTTAAATTTGGGCTTGTGTTGTTATAAGCACTGTGGCACAGTCATTTGTCAACAAGTAACTTGCATTAAATTCTACTCTACCATAGAACAAAATATTAAATATGAATTAACTGTTGCTTAAAATGAAAGCAAACATTTGGGCACCTTCACTGGAGTGTGTTGTTATTGGTTCGGTTATCTCTTGCCCACCTATTGTGGCAAAGTTGTCCTAAAATTTAACAATGTGATGGATTGATAAAGAAGGCTAGGTTAACACTGCTGTCGAAAAGGCTATTACTAACTCTTACTAGCAATTTGTTGGCGACAAAATTAACAGCTAACGCAGACTCATTGCGTTTCGTTGGCACTGTACAAATAGCAACAGTCCTGTTATTCAAACCCTGTTAGCTAGCCAGCTGACCACTTATTGCTTAATGTACCTTTAAGAGCACTTCTCTCTACCAGGATGGTGTGCACTTGGGGATCGGCCAGAAATTTCTTCATCTGCTCCACTGCGCTCTTCTCTTCCAGGGCGGTTTCCAGTGCGGCCGGGGCATCGCCGCCATCTTCCAAGAGCAGCGGTACCAATTTCCTCATGTGCTTCTGCAGCACCGAGGTATCAGCGACCGTTTGAACGGCCGACACCTCCATGGTGCCGGAGTTTTCCTCCGTCCCCCCACCGTCAGACATACTTTGAAGCGGTAAAAAACGCCCGGTGGCGTTGTGAAAGTGAACAAAGAAACGAGGCTGACGTTATGTTGCTGGCTGCAGTGCCTACCGAGCTGCTCAGAGACTGACTGCTGCTGTCAAAACGCCGCATCAGTGGACGTCAGGTTTATGTGTGCAATGGATTGTGGTAATTGTCGTTTAAGAGGTTGCGTAAATCACTGGACCAGAAATGCTTTAAACTACAATACCCCCAATGCAATCGAATTAATTTTTTTTTTTTTACTCTCCTTGTTTTAACCATAGACCGTGTATGACGGATAGGGGGAGAAAGGGAGTTGCCTCCAATGACGCAGCTATAATGATCTTTAGCTAAAACAATCCAGATTTTATGAACAAAGTGATAACCCTTTAATAAAGGTTTTGCTAATTTAGTAATAATACACTTCTATGTGCCTTAAGATAAGTACAATTTATGTCACAATTTGACTAGCATTAGGCTATTAGTTCACTTTTTCCAGACTCATTCTATCACGTATGAATGCATGCATTTGTTATGCATCTTATAAAAGGTTGTTTATTGCTTCTACATATTTTACGCAAACAGCCAACCCATCCACAATAAAAGAGCACCTGGAGCTAGAACTTGAGTCAGCTGAGGAAGCCCACCAGCAAAGGCCCAAAAGCTTGCAGAAATGTACTAGATTTAGAAACTGAAATTGAAGACCTTTAAAATCTAAATAAAGATGTTAGGATAAAACTGCTAAACTGATTAAAATGTCCATAGACTCACAGTTATGCATAGACTTAACAATTAGTGTATGTAAACACAATTGCAATGTTTCCTGTGGGACCTCCATGTTCTAATAAGACAGAGAGGAATGGTTTTGATGTTGTTTTATTAAATAAATATCAACATGAAGTAAAATATCTAAAACAATAGAGTTAAAACATGAGCTTGCATAGCCTGTAAACCAGAACCCTGAGTTAATATTCCCACATTTTAAAGCATTATTTCCAAGCTAAACTACACATCTCACACTTAAGTATACATTATTCTCCAGTATCATATGGCTTATCAAATGGTTTATGGCTTTAATTTTATTGCTGACCTAATATGACGAGGCAGCTAGTTGTGTGCTGATGTAATGAACTTATTTAAGAGACACCTCTTGCAGCTGTTTGCAGACAAGTGGGGGGCAATCAATGACCAGGCACTCAGTCTTCCTCAGGAAATTTGAATTTAGCATAGACGATGAGCATGACTATGGACATAAAGACGCACATTGAACCAATCACGAGGTAGGCAAGGCCCAGGAACTCATTCCTGCCACCCATCCACGACACGTTGCTGAACACTACCTTCTTTCTCCCATTAAAGCTCAGAACAGGATAATCTGGGGGACAAATGTTAAGGATGTATAGCAAAAATGGAAACATGTAATAAAAAAAATGTGCCAGTACTTCACTGTATTATTAAATAAACAAAACTGTTAAGATATTGTATAAAATGCAATGGTTTTGCATGTTTTGACCCATTTACTACTAATCCTGTACATTTGACTGTTCTTGAATTTTGAAGGCATTTGTTAAAGGCATTGGCTTCCATTCATTTC
Organism: Etheostoma cragini; assembly: GCF_013103735.1. Taxonomy (NCBI): domain Eukaryota; kingdom Metazoa; phylum Chordata; class Actinopteri; order Perciformes; family Percidae; genus Etheostoma; species Etheostoma cragini. The sequence goes on from NC_048426.1 coordinate 10,950,126, forward strand.
AGCATTATACAGTATATAAATCAGATATCAGACTTGACATTTTCTTGAGCTGTATAATCCATCTGAGTTACATAATTAGCATGACTTGTTGCAGTGTAATCTTTTCAAAGCAAACTGTCTGGCGTAATAGATTACACAACTAAACCAAAGCTCAATATTGAAATAATGTATTTCTAAGGTTGCAGAAAAGAATGGAAACTGTACAAAAAAATAAATCTAATCAACTCAAATTGTCTGGTTTGCATGAAAATTGATAATATTTACAAGTAGTTAAGGGGTTTAAACTTGTAAACACAGTGGTAAGATCCTTAAGCAAAATCTAAATGTCATTGAGGTATTTACATAGGCCTTCTTGGCTTCAGGTAGACGGTGATTAATTACAAATAGATTATTTGCCTAGCACACTTACATTTGCCAGAAAATTTGCCTTGTTTTTCCTTAGCTATAGAAACTCCTGAGTCATTGCATTCACTCTGCCCAAGTTAAAAGAGAACTACACCCAACCGGTGAAACAAGTTAGACTAGGCTGCTACTGTCCTAACGTGACACAAAAAACATGTGGCCAAGTCTATGGCTGACCCCATAATGAAGATTTCAAGCTTAGTAAATCTTCTCAGATGGATGGAACCGTGTAAAACTCCTATAACCACACAAATGTTTATATGCTGTTTAAAATAGGTAAAAATCATTGTCTTCCGCATACCAAATTCAAGGAATGGCACAGTGTTATTCAACAATGTGAAAAGGACACATTAACACAGTGATGTATTTGAATAACTTATCACCACTTTCATGTGAATCCTTTCTCAATATTGAATAACAAACTAAAAAAAAGAATCAGTGGTTTGGCAAGATATTATATGGCTCAATGTTTACATATATAGTATATGAAAATTCTTTAAGACAGGCCTTTGTTTAATAGTTTTGATGGCCATTCACTTGGCAGTACTGACAGCTGCTGCTATATACATGCCCCAGTGAAATGTCTCATTAATGAGTATCACTATGTTGAAAAAGACATGTTTTGGCTTTAGACATTGATTTTTGGTGTCCGTTAAGCCTGCATTATATCAAGCGAGATGTAAAAAGCTATACAGTCCTAACTTGTGTAATGGAAATTTGATCCAAGTAAAAAATGGTTAGTGTAATCTTCAAACACAGGACTCATGTTAAACACACATAATCACCCATACCTCCAAGCATCATCCTCACAATCATTCCAGAATCTGTAACATGTTTAAAAAGGATACTGTAGGCAATTTCAAGAGAGTAATTTCCACGTGGAAGACCCTTATTAATACGCCGGTACAGCTTTCTGAAATTTGGCAATGCCGCCCTCCTCATCCACACCAGGAAATCTTGATTGATGAAGCCATTGTTATCAGGGTCTGATGTGTCCAACTCATATGCAGGCTTGAACCAAAATATGGGTTTCACGGTGTCTGGAAGTCAAACTTTTAGTCAGCGGTCATGTTTATAAAACACAATATTAAATATGATTTCATCTAAAAAGGACCCCTTATTTACTGCACTAAACTAAATTACTCCCTTTGTCCAAAATACTAGGCACACTTCAATAAAATTCCTTTACAACTTTGTAAAATCCTTGAGCACCACATTATTGTTAAACAGGCTGGGAAACTCATTTAAGACAATTAATCTGCACACTAGTACTACTTAAACAGGACAGACAGTAAATAAAGTAAGTAACTACTGTTGAATGCATTCTTCAGAAGTTCGATGCTGGGGTTTTTGTATTTGATGTTGTAGTCTGTCCACCAAGCAATGCCTTTTCCATCAAAGGGAACCAGGTCCGCCTTTGTTCCATTGATATTAAATAGTTTGAAGGTGTCTTTGAAAAAACAGCACAATAATTAGTACTTCCATAACACAGCAAATAAACATAATTCCAAATTAATTTAAGTGTGCTTACATACCATTGAACATGCTGTTTGCAATTGATCCACATGGTACAATTGGTTGTTTGTTGCTGTCATAGTCATAGGGTGAACATGTGACACTGGGACTCTTCAAGAGAGACAGAGAACAGTGTTTTTATTGTGCAAATAAAAAAATAAAAAATAAAAATCTGATTTTTAGTTTGTATGACAGATGGGCATCTGCATGAGATCCCACCAATGCAGCTTTAGGTTGTGTAAATAAAACTATGAACTGCACCGATATGTTGAACCAAAGAGACAACTTAGCATATTTATACTCAAGTCTGCTTTCCATTCTTCAAAGCATTTGTATTCCAACTGAGAACATATAGACATTGTTTTTCCCAAAATTAAAACCAGAGTGGTGTGTTTTTTCCCCGCAATATCCTATGTTGTTAACCCACTTTAAAGTAATCTGTGTCTCCATACAGCTGCGAGTCATCTTTGGACACACTGTATTTTCTGAAGTTCTGGAAGAAGTTGGACAACCCATAATAAAAGAACACGGTTCCCTGTGGAGGAAAACAGAATCACAAAAACACAGCCGTCAGTGTCAGCAGCAGGAGTACAGGTAAACTGTGTTACAGTTTGTATGTATGCGAGTGTGTTTGTGCATAAAAACAATGCTACCGTAATTGGACTGTCAACGGAGAAGTCCAGGTTGCACACACATGTTGAGACCTTTTGCCCAGTGCAGTTGAAGCATGGTGAGTTTTGCTCAACCCCAGTATAGTCAAACTTTGTAGGAAAGAACAAGAAAGTTTATTAATTATTGATGGCTACAGCCCATCTCTACCTCTTTGAACGCAGGGTGATATTGCTTACAAGTGAGAAGATAGCAGTGTACAGTTCAGTTAATCTCAACACTGAAAACATGGATTGTTTATTAAGGTTTGTTTTCTTTCAACCCCTATGTCTCAGTTAACCCATTTTACTGTCTCCCTCCCTTTTTGCTGGTGATGTCTGACCCTTAATTTCCAGCATGCCCCCTAAATAATTGATGTGTTCAGTGGTCACAATCATACCTCCAACACCTGGATGCTCCGTGAAGTGACAAAGAGAGCGACGCCAATGCCAATGAATGCCAGGCCGATGAGGACAAACCCTGGGATGACGATGCCAGCGGAGAGCATGGGCTGCCATGCCGGAAGCCTCTGCTGAGTGAAGGCGGTGTTGTCCGGCCGGTTGGCCAACTCCTGCTCTTCTTTTACCATGTTTTGGTTCTGTTGGATAGACTGTTAATCAGCGCACCAGTTTGAAGACTACTTTATTTGTAGTAGCCTAAGCAAGCCTATCTTACTTTAAATGTAATAGCCATGGGCAACATACGAAACATTCTAATAAGCCTTTATTTTCCCTGTTCTGACACTAAAGACTTCCCCGTGTCTGCTACGTGAAGGGCCTGCTCTCATTTTGAATTAAGCTACGAGTTTGCATTATATACAAATGTCCCCACCCCTAAAAGTCTTTATCACACAACAGAAATCTTGCATCGTATGCCTAACTACAAAATAAACAAATTAGCCAAGAACAAAACACAGACTTTTCGCCAATCATTTTCTTTTCGCCGATGATTTATAAACTTTAAAACAGGCTGGTAAAGCTAAATAGTTCAGATGAGGCACAAACATAGCATAAATATCCACCACATCTAGATTTAAGGTGTTATACTTACACAGAGTCGGCTCAAAATGGAGAAACGAAGAAGTCAAAACGTCGGTAGGATTTCTCGAGTAGCAGTCGCGAGAGAGCTTACCTTTACCTGTCTGGGTAGATCCCCACCCCCCTGCCCATCTTCCTCCAGACTGACGTCAGTTTGTTTGCGAAAACTGGAAGCAGTTAATTGTCTATAGACGGAAGATGAGCGGCGCGCAAACGCTGAATCCCACTCCCGATCAGCAGCAAAAGGGAAACTATAACCCCAATTGTTTTACTTCAATGTCCTGAAAAACAAAGCCGATATGTGTTTGAAACACATTGTGCATAAACTATGAAACAAAAAAATAGATCCATTGCAGTAGCTTCGATATTAAATCCTCGCCTACTTTTGGATTGACAGTTATGTTGACCAATCGTTGCGCTCAGTGGTGCAGGGTAACGTTTCGATCCACCAATCACAACAGAGTTCATTGAAAGGAGACCTGCTACTGTGCCCTCTTTGTGTTGACATCTTCGGAGGACTTAGAGGTAATATTAATATTTTCAATATTTATGCTCGCCTTCATTAAAAAAAAACATGCTCCCTGGGGTAGGGAAGTCTACCTAACATGAGTCAGTTTAGAAATGCGGATTCCTTTTGGAAGCGAAGTCGGTGCACCTGCTACTGTGCCAATGTTGGTGCTACAGGTCTCATTGTTAGCGGCGTTAGCTATCATAGCATGGTCTCGTAATGTAAATTTAGACGAAATTTCATTTAGAAACGAACCAAACCATGTGTGTAGCACCGCTTTGTTGTGTATCTTATTAAATGAATATAGTATTATATGCATCTGTGTTATGTGCAAGTCGCTGTTAAGAAACAAAGCCACTGTTACCTAACGCAAGCTAACGTGGATAGCCATAGCTAACGTTACCATTCTGTTGCTAGCTTTGCAGCTTGCTAGCTAACAAAGTCACATTTGATCAGGATGGCAATCAAGGAACTATTAACGGTCTTGGCACAACAAAGGTGTCTGACGAACGGCTGTCCTCTTTAGCAACATTTATTAATCAAGTAAATACCAGGGGTTACGCATTTAGCTCTTTCAGTTTCTCGAGTGGTTATTTTCACTTAGCTAAGCCTGATAAACCACCGAGCTACGGCGAACCACACTTGATTCCCTTGTAATATTTAGTGGATATTTGCTAATACGTTTTCATTAATGTTTAGCTAAATCTCAATGGATATAATGTGAAAGGCCAACGTGTTTTTTTTTCCAGTTGGTCCTGTTCATAACTCTACTTCTGGTTCTTTCTTCATTTCTTAGTGTTTGAATGGATATTACCAGGTGCACGGAGAAATGGGTAAAACAAGAAAAGGTTACTATAACCATGAAGTCCTCATTTCATAAACCATGACATTCATGTATATTTAGCTAACGTTACTCAAATCATCCAGCGAAGCAGATATGACATTTGTGGGTGGAGCATCTCCCAAAGGCCGACATTGTTTGGTGGAGTTAGCCTTTTGTTGCAGGTGCATTCACTGCCCCCAAAAGCCAAGTGGCCAGTTGACATAGGGGGTTGTAAACGAATCTTTCTGCTTGGGTCTAATTTGTGTGAAAACCACTAGTAAGTGAGTGATACAACCATTTGGCATGAAATTTGTAGGTCTTACATTTGAAGTGTTGTAGGTTATACATTTCAAACAAATTTGGGAATGCCACAAAGGGCAAAAACGTAAATAAAATAAAAAAACTTTTTTGGGCTGTTTGTTTTCACCACACACAACCCACACTTGATCATTTTCATATTTTCTTTGAGGAATATTTTGTAATCTTTTTTCCCATTGATTATGCTATTTTTAACATTCAAATTTCGATCATTGCCCTAATAAATATTGTAACTTGGGCTGTTGTATGTTTTTTTTTTTTTACGAATTTCATCAAATTTCTTTTACGCCTTTGTTCAGGAGAGGCCTCCACCATCCTCCATAATGTTGTCTAGCAAGAAGTCCGATGCTGGCTCATCATCCTCCTCCTCTTCATCTTCTGCCGGAGCAGCAGGAGGGGATAGGGCCCCGGTTTCTGATGCCCAGACTGGTCCATCGGTCTCAACCGCAGGCCCTATGGATGTAAAAAAAAAGGAGAGGTCCTCCCCTAGTGGGGAACTTGGAGGGGCTCCTTTGCCTCACCAAGCTGGCCCGGGAGGGGCAGAGCAAGACGCAGCTGAAGTTCGCAGAACAAGTCGTCGTAAGCGAGCAAAAGTAAATATTTTAGGGTTGTGCTTCCTCCCGTTTAGGGAGGACAAGTTTATGCCAAAACTGATTTGATGAATGAAAATTGAAATGGAAAAGAAGTTTGATCTGGCAGATTTTTTTTTTATAGTTTTCAATGACTATTTGTTTGCTTCAAAGAATCAACAGGTGAATCATCATTTAAACCTTAGATGTAACATTGCTCTCAATGTAAATGTAGCTAACAGAGGTAATTTCTCATCGTCTTTGCAGCATGATGTTTATAGTTGTTTCTTATTCCCAGAAAGGTTTTGGCACTAATGTGGGAACACACCGACCAACTGATGGCAACGCCGGTTTTAATGATGCTTTTATTGTGCCTACCGTTGCAGGTGGAGTACCGCGAGATGGACGAAAGCCTCGCTAATCTGTCGGAGGACGAATATTATTCTGAGGAGGAGAGGAATGCCAAGGCAGAGAAAGAGAGGAAGCAGGTCATCCCTCCACCACCTCCACCACCAGAAGAAGAGAATGACAGTGAACCAGAGGAGCCATCTGGTGAGTCTGAAACTTGATTAAGCATATCATTTATATTCTTTATTGATCCCCTTTGGGGAAATTACAGTTTACTCTCTGTTGTTATTACACACTACACACAGGTTATTATTTATAGACATACATGCTCAGGTCCTATACATGCACTAATGAAGAACTGTCAGAGTGAGTGAGCTGTGACTGCTGAACAGGTGATCTGAGTGGTTGAGGTGCCTGGCTCAAGAGCACCTTGGCAGGGTCCATGAGGTGAGCTGGCATCTTTCAAACTACCACATTCCCCACTCTACTATACTTTGGTCCGTATGGGGACTTGAACCAGTGGTTCGTCCAGTTCCCAACTCAATTGCCTACGGACTGAGATACTGTCACCCTAAAGCAGTGAAATTAAACTAATGTTTTTGCTAAGGAAAGAAACTCAAAATGTCAAAATGTCAGTTAAAAAGCCTGATCTTGGGCCCGGATATCTCAGTTGGTAGAGCAGGCGCCCATACATAGAGGCCTACTTCTCGACGCAGCGGCTGCGGGTTCAACTCTGACATGCAGCTCTTTGCTGCGTGTCATTCCCCCTCCCTCTCCCCTTTCATGACTTCAGCTGTCCTGTCAAAATAAAGGCTGAAAATGCCCCCAGAAAATCTTTAAAAAAAGAATTTGATCTTTTTTCTTTTTTTTTAGGTGACCTTTTTTTTGGTCTTGAATTGATCATAAATGACAATTTCATGCTGTTAACAGAATAGTGATAGATATATTTAACTTTCAGGCGTAGAAGGAGCTGCTTTCCAGAGCCGTCTTCCTCATGACCGTATGACATCCCAGGAGGCCGCCTGCTTCCCTGACATCATCAGCGGTCCCCAGCAGACTCAGAAGGTTTTCCTCTACATCCGCAACCGTACAGTAAGTGCCAGTGTAGATACATCACTTTGTGTTTAAAAACTAAGGACTATGGGATCATTGTTTTAAACCTACATGTGTGTGTCTTAATTCATTTTAACCATGTGAAGCTCCAATTATGGCTGGACAACCCTAAAATCCAGCTGACCTTTGAGGCCACAGCACAGCAGCTTGAAGCTCCATATAACAGTGAATAAACATTATTTGTATTTTATTTTTATACATTTTAATTCTATTTTTGTTTCTTACAAGAATAATATAGTCATACAGAAGTTGAGATTTGTGTGCTTTTCTTCTCTTTTTAGGTGATGCTGTGCTAGTCCACAGAATACACAGCTACTTAGAAAGGCATGGTCTCATTAACTTTGGCATTTACAAGAGGGTCAAGCCTTTGCCAAGTAAGTTCACTTCATTCATTGCAGTGGTAAAATAACACTAGCCATTAGCTAAATGTTAGTATAATTTATGTATTCTACAATTCACTTTGGTCTGAAGGCAAAGTATCTTGGATTTATACGTTGTGATTTAGGAGCTACTCTTGCTTGTAGACAAAACCATTTTAAGAGAAACTGACCGGGGAATGGTCAGTAGTAAGGATACCCAGGTAATGTATTCTCTACTTGTTGTTGCAGCTAAGAAGACTGGTAAGGTTATAGTCATTGGTGGAGGTGTGTCTGGCCTAGCTGCAGCCAGGCAGCTGCAGAGCTTCGGGATGGATGTTACAGTATTGGAAGCCAGGGTAGGTCATCAACAGGGTGTCTATCAATCTGATATTTCAGGTACATTAGTTTTTTCTGTCACATTTTCTTAACCAACTAGTGGTATAATCATACCAATCATTTTATGATTGTAAAACATCTACTGTATTTGTATGAGTGATAGCATAGTGCGATTAGTGCCACCCTCTATACAATTATTATATAACTATTATTATAAGATATCTATAATACAGTATAAAGGGTTTAGATTATAACCAATTGAGTGACCTCAGTTTACCTTGTGTTTTGTAATAAAGTGTATCGTATAACAATAGAAATGTTTTTTCCATGCAGGACCGTGTTGGAGGCAGAGTGGCAACATTTAGAAAAGGCAACTATGTTGCTGATCTGGGAGCCATGGTGGTGACAGGGCTGGGTAAGATTCAGAACCCGTTTTTTTAATGTGAAATTCAGTCTGAATTCGGTCACAACAGTGACAAGCCAGAGCATCCTATTAGCCTTTTAGTGTCCAACAAACCAGCATAGACTCATGCTTTGAGGCAGTAGATGATATGTCTAAAAAAAAAAATGTGCCTGTATTTCTTGCCATGTATTTCTTGCCTTGTATTTCTTTCGTACTTACTTGTTTGTGTGTTATTGTTTTTTGCTGTTAATGAAAAATGCTGCTACTGTAACGACAAAATTTCCCCGTTGTGGGATGAATAAAGTATAATCTAATCTAATCTAATCTAATATTCTACAGTTACTTAAATCTACCTGTAGAGGGTGGTATTGTCCAGGTCTATGCTGTGTCATTGTCAATTGTTGGTGTGTTTGTGCTTGTTCAGGAGGGAATCCCATGGCAGTAATCAGCAAGCAGGTTAACATGGAGCTGGCCAAGATCAAACAGAAGTGTCCACTGTATGAAGCCAATGGTCAGGCAGTGAGTATAACTACATTCCTTAATCAATTAAGAGAGTTGCCTATTGTAGAATATCCTGCCATAGGCAAGCTCCTGGGGGTGGTCTTATACAAACAAGTAGAATACAGAACTACCTTATGAGCGATTCAATATTTACATTAGTTGTAAAGTTGTCGTATTCTGTTGATTTTCATTTTTCATAAATCCAAGGTTTACTGTGAAAGCCAAGAAGTTGTTAAACAGTGGCAAGAGGTTAATGGCAGCAGAACCCTACATGTTATTTACTCCATGCAGCTGATTCCTAAAAACTGTCCGGAACGGCGTCGGAGTCATTTGGTTTCCGTTAAAGTCAATGTGTGTATTTCCATGGACTGCTGCGGAACGGCTGCGTCCCAGCTCCGGTGATCCGCAGCAGTAACGCAGAGCTTCTATTATGACAGACACCGGAGAGCTCAGCAATAATTGTGTTGCAGCAATGCAACACACGGAAGATAGTGCGGCACAGGAACAAAATAAAACATCCGGTTAATTTTCAAAATAAAATGGAGCATGCTCTCGGCAAATCATAACACTTTGAAAACACGCAAAGAGTTGTTCCTCTCTACTCCTCTGGATGGAAACAAACTATTCTTGTTGTTGTGGTTCTATTCTACATGAATTTGCGAGATCTCGTGGGTCCTCGAAACTTCAGCTGTAAGTCATGGCCGCAGCCGTTCTGCAACAGATCCGGACGTATGGCTCTTGAAGCATCCACATCACGTGTAACTGGTTCCCTCTTTTGCTGGAAAAGACATATCAAATGTTCATGTTTTACTTTTGTGAAAACCGGTTTGAGGTTGAGGTTGTGTTGAATTAATATGTTCTCTTTCTCTCCCCTCTTGTCTTCTCAACCTCTTCCATGTTAATCTTTTGGTCAACTACTCAAGGGTGAACGATGCACCAGTGTATGTATTGGTTTATTTATGTTATACATTCCTTATCTATGCTTCTTATGCCTATATTAGTGAATCAGTGACTTAAATTGATGTCCCAGTAAGAGAAAAAGTAGTGTCAGTTACAAGTTGGATCCATAAATGACATCAAAACAAAACATCATACATTTTCTAGTGAAGTTCTACATATTGTATCAGTTATAATACTTGTGTCTTTAGCTGGGTTTGGCATGCTTTTCCTACTTTTTTTTTTTTTTTTCCTATTCTATCAGTTCTGTCATTGATTGTTCGTGTGTGTGTGTGTGTGTGTGTGTGTGTGTGTGTCCAGGTGCCAAAAGAAAAAGATGAGATGGTGGAGCAAGAGTTCAACAGATTGCTGGAGGCCACCTCCTTCCTCAGTCACCAGCTGGACTTTAACTTCCTGAACAACAAACCTGTTTCTCTGGGGCAGGCGCTGGAGGTGGTCATACAGTAAGTATATGGTGTACACCACAATGTATTTTGCATGTGTGTACCCAAAAAAGATATGTATACAGAGACACACAAACAATCTAATTTTGTGTGTGTGTGCGCGTGTGTGTGTGTGTGTAGACTTCAGGAGAAGCATGTCAAAGATGAGCAGATAGAACACTGGAAAAAAATTGTAAAGACTCAGGAAGATCTGCGAGATCTTCTCAACAAGGTGAGCACACATTAATTTTTTGGGGACACCAGCAGTAGTCCCAAACACATTTTTTAATGCCATCAATTTGTTGGTGCCATAATTTCCCACAGTGCCACAAGACTTAACGTGCAAACCATATATTTGTAGTGAATTGCTGACAGATCTGGTGGCAGTCTAAAAGTTATGGTACGAAAAGCAGCCCTTAGACTGGAACACTGCTGGTTTCAATTTCCGGCTGATCTGCATCCACAATCTCATGACTTCCAGCTTCCCCTCCCTCTCTATTTCTCCCTCTCTCTTTTTAGATGGTGACCACTAAGGAACGGGTGAAGGAGCTCCATCAGCAGTATAAAGAGGCCAGTGAAGTCAAACCACCCAGAGATATCACAGCTGAGTTCCTTGTGAAGAGCAAGCACCGTGACCTCACAGCGCTCTGCAAAGTGAGCTCAAATGCCATTTCAGATAAAAGACAGAGAAATGTTATGATTAAAAAGCTAGAAGAAAGTTCAAAATATTTATAAGCTGTGGGCAGTTATCTAGACTGGTTGTTGCCTAGAACCGATTCTTATGTGAAGCTTTCATTACTTCCAGTGTGAAATCAGCCTTTAGGGCTTAAAATACTCTAGGGAAGTCAGTACTTTTAAAAACTATTTCCAACTGTATTTGTTGTTTTCTGGGCATGACATTACACATTACATAGTGTGTATTTACAGGCGGTGTAGTTTGAACTACTTTGAAAACAATATTAGATTTTCTTTGTATATTAAGTGTACGTGTGTTCAGGTCAGAAGGTCAACTAACACAATAGAAACATTGTATTTGTTCTGCAGATCAAATCATGTGTAGCAGTATTATGCAGAAGCACTAGCTTGTATGATGGATATTTTTATGGACTACCAGGTCAGGATGCCTCACAGAGTTGTAATGCCATGCTCTTTAAGTTAACCAGACAGGCTGTGTTTAAGTGGTTTAATGCCTCGGTAGGATGTATTATTAGAGGGAGCTCTGCTGTTTTATTTTTGCTTCAGATAAATCCCCTCCACTACTGCGCTGTGTGTATTTGAAAGGATATTTTAGTTGGTTTAAACACAGCTGGTGTCTTAACTGAATTTGTCTGCTACCCATCCACTGTCTGAGAAACCACTTCAAGGCTTTGAATCACGGTCTGGCTGTCTTTATGTCTGCAGATGTACACACACACTTTCAGCAAGACAGACATAAGCATTTAAGATTGTGTGTGTGTGTTCAAGACATGCATGACTACACCATATACCAAGATCTTAAGGCTGTGTCAGAAAATGTTTGCTAGGATATTTTCCAGCATTCTTCCTTCGTTAGAGCATAAAGTTTTCTAGACTTGACTCGGTGTAGCTGTGTCCTGGGGCCTGGCGTGGTAGGAGGTATACCGGACTCTGCACTGCTGCTGTAGTTGGTTCTATTGTGGTGAACTGATGAACAGGTTGACTCAGCCCATTCTGTTAAAACTGCTTTTCTTTTCTGCATGACCTGAAACTCTCTGGGTGTGCACACACACACACACACACACACACACACACACACTCTCACTCACCTACGTATTTAACTACTTCACCAGCTCAAAGTGTAACAAGTCCTAATTAAATTTCTCAGTAGTATTAACTCATTAGAAGTATATTCAGGATCATAAAATCTTGAAAATGAAAGAATTCTCATTATATTAGCATTTTCCAGCAGTGATACTACATGGATGAAATGTAGATGTTTATACAACTCCTTGCTGTCTACCATGTCTCTGTGTAGGAGTATGACGAGTTGGTGGAGATGCAGGTCAAGCTGGAGGAGAAGCTGCAAGAGCTGGAGGCAAATCCACCCAGGTAACCAATACTTCTGACGTTTCAGCATAATCTCCAAAACTGTTGTTTCACTTTTTTTTTTTTTTTATTTGGTCTCACATTAGATAAATTGCATCATGACAATTCACTGTATGTTAACCAGTAGGGGTGGATGAGGGTGTAGTGGCCAGAATGAAATGAAACTGGTCTCATCCATCTTTTCTTAACATTCTTTTGTATTAAATCATAATTTTATAATGAGCGGGAAAACTACAGTATTTACATCCATGTATCCACATCTGTCATTACTGGACAATAGTGAAATTACTACATAATATAAATGTTTTCTTTATTTTGTCATTAGGAATGCGTTTGCAAATGTGTCTTTTTTTTTTTCTTCAGTAAAACTATGTTTGAGACCCAACGGTAAAAACATCCCAGGGTGTGGATTGGTTCAGTTTAAATAGATAACAACATAAAGCACTTATTTACATAGGAATAGATAGGAACAGAGGCAGCAGCAGCTTCTTGGTCTAGTTTGGATCGGTTCCTTAGCCGTCTTTTATTAATTGTTCTAATCAGAAGCTATCCAGGCTAAGTATGTTGGACTGGCTATGTTGATGCAATATTAGCTTATGTACTGGAGTGAAAATAGTCCTTAATGGCAATATAATGGTACCATTATAATACCATTTATAAATATTTTTATGTTGGAGCCCTGCATCCCACGCAGATGGTTACCTGTGTATGCCTGTGGCAATTTGCCTGTTTTTTTTTCTCCAGTTAATGCTATGTATTCAAATATGTATAATGACATTGGCACCAGTTGCTTGTGCATGAGTAAACCTGTCCCTCTGATGTCTGAATAGCTGTCAGTATACATCACCATGTCTCTTTCCTTCCCTTCTTTCCCACAGTGATGTTTACCTGTCATCCAGGGATCGGCAGATCCTCGACTGGCACTTTGCCAACTTGGAGTTTGCCAACGCTACACCTCTTTCCACCCTTTCACTCAAGCATTGGGATCAGGTATATACATGCACCCATTTTGAAATGTCATCACTGTGTAGTCCTAACCATGGTCTTCCATTGAGAAGACCCTGAGACCTCTTACAATCCCACGTGTGAAACAGGTTATTGCTAGTTTAACTGTGAGATGCTTCTGTCAGTCTGTTTTAGGACAGTCAGTAGCTAATTGTGCCCTTGGGGTGACATGTTATCCATTTATCCACAGGATGATGACTTTGAGTTCACTGGCAGCCACCTGACCGTAAGGAATGGTTACTCTTGTGTTCCCGTGGCCCTGGCTGAAGGCTTGGACATCAAACTAAACACAGCAGTGCGGCAGGTCCGATATACAGCCTCTGGTACGTTTGTCTTCTGCCACTTTTGGCCACAAGTTCCACTATCGATTTCGTAATTGATGTACATGGGTGACTATGGCTCAGGGGTAGAGTGGGTCAGCCCTCAACCACAAGATTGGCAGTTTGATCTCAGGCTTCCCTCAGCACATGTCAAAGAGTCCTGAGCAAGACACTGAACCCCACGGACGCAGAATTTTTGGTTGTCCACTGCTCCTAACACTTAGGATGGGTTAAATGCAGAGATTGAATATTACTACATTGTACTGTACAATGTGTATGTGACGAATAATGAAATTTCTTCTTTCATATAGATGTACAATGATTGTTCTTCACCTGTTTATTTTCCAGGCTGTGAGGTGATAGCTGTCAACACTCGCTCCACAACTCAGACATTCATATACAAGTGTGATGCTGTGCTGTGCACCTTGCCTCTCGGCGTGTTGAAGCAGCAACCCCCTGCTGTGCAGTTTGTTCCCCCACTGCCTGAGTGGAAAACGTCGGCTATACAGAGGATGGGCTTTGGCAACCTCAATAAGGTATGAAGCTAAGCATTTATCTTTCTGTCCTGCTATAACTAACCTTATTCGGATTTGTCCATATTTTAGTTGTAGAACCTGAACTTGCGGTGTGTGTGTGTGTGTGTGTGTGTGTGTGTGTGTGTGTGTGTGTGTGTGTGTGTGTGTGTGTGTGTGTGTGTGTGTGTGTGTGTGTGTGTGTGTGTGTGTGTGTGTGTGTGTGTGTGTGTGTGTGTGTGTGTGTGTGTGTGTGTGTGTGTGTGTGTGTGTGTGTGTGTGTGTGTGTGTGTGTGTGTGTGTGTGTGTGTGTGTGTGTGTGTATAGAGAGTGAAGTAAGGCTGCCACTAACAATTATTTTTATTGTCAAATAATTAGTATGTTATTTTTTTCGATTAGTTTGGTCTAGAAAAAGTCAGAAAAAGGGGTAAAAATCGATCAGTGTTTACCATAGCCCAATATGACGTTCTAAAATGTCTTGTTTGTCCACAACTCAAAGATATTTAGATTACTGTCATAGAGTAAGAACAATATTCACATTTAAGAAGATGAAATCAGAGAATATTTACTTCACCTTTTTTTCTTCTTATTAACAAAATGACTCAAAACAGTTAATTGATCATCAGAGTATTTGACAATTAATTTAAAAGTTGACGACCTGTCAATTCATCTTTGCAGCTCCACAGTGAAGACAGCCCTGAGTAGGGGGATGTTTAGTGGGAGGACAGAGATTTCTTTTTTTTCTTGCAGATTCAAATATTGTCTATTACGGTTAATCACAACAACAGCTATTTGTACAAAGACAGTAATTCAGACAGTAGGAATTCCCTCCTTGCTCTAATCTGCCTAGGTGATACTGCTTTATCCTAATTTACATCTGGGCTCCGACGGAGGATGGGGAGTCAAAGGGTGGTAATGTCTAATGTGCAGTAGTGGAGAGGCAGTCGGAGCCTAATGGCGTGCGAGTAAAAGTTGCTTTTTGCCAGTGTGTAAGCGGATCATGTGGGAGTGCTCATCCTGCGTCACTCCTGACCCACCAGTGCTCTCTCTGTTGCTGAGCATCATCTGCAGCAGAGTACTTTATCTCCTAATTCTACTGCAGCACAGAGGACAATACTGCATTATTATACAAGCTAAGCTGTTGCTAATGCTGTTTCTCCAGCAGAGGGCGCTCTACCATCCATACATTCATAACCATAAAGCAATGGCACTCAATGTGGCCTGAGATGTGCTCCATACAAAATATACACTTTGATTGTTGTTTCACTGATTTTATGTTTTGCTTCTCCCTGTTTGAAGGTGGTGTTGTGTTTTGACCGAGTGTTCTGGGATCCCAGCGTCAACCTGTTTGGTCATGTCGGCTCCACCACGGCAAGTCGGGGCGAACTCTTCCTCTTCTGGAACCTCTACAAAGGTGACACGAGATTCCTTTTAGTTTCACACTACAGATTGATGTGGTATTGAGATATTCTTTTGTCCATATTTTCTTTGCTTCCCCTAATGCATGCGTATGAAGACTCAAATTTGTGCCTTTTTCTCTTGGTAGCCCCAATCCTGCTGGCTCTGATGGCTGGTGAGGCCGCTGGCATCATGGAGAACATCAGTGATGACGTGATTGTGGGACGCTGCCTGGCCATTCTCAAAGGAATATTCGGAAGCAGCGCTGTACCACAGGTACATGTTTGTGCATCATCTTTCCAGTGGATCAGTGTTCCCTGTGACGTTTGTCAAGTTTCATCTTTCTTTGTCTTGAACTTTTGCTTTTGAGTTATTCTTTAACATGCCAAATTGTTTATTTTCTTAAACCCAATGTCTACATAATTCAAGACTCTCAACTACAACTTTATCACGTTTGTTGTTTATGGCAAAATAGTGGTTGATTATATTTTTTAATCTCCATCATTAGTGTTTTCTCTGTTTTTTTCCACTACTTTGAGTGGAATGTCAAATCTGTTTCTAAAATTGACCCCCATAACCAGCACAACTTTACACAGCGAGCACATATGAAAGGCACTTACAAGTGGAGTCCTATCCAAACCACCAGTCATTATAAATCATTTGCTTATGGTTTGAAATAGGATAAAATCATGCATGGAGGCCAGCGTTGGAACTGTTCCATCCAGCTGTTTACAGGTCCCTCTGATATCATCATGGAAACTCCTAAGCAGTATGTGTTGTTTGTCATCATGGCAGCCAAAGGAAACCGTGGTCACTCGTTGGCGTGCAGACCCCTGGGCCCGGGGCTCCTACTCGTACGTCGCAGCAGGTTCTTCGGGCAACGACTATGACCTTATGGCACAACCCATCACACCTGGCCCTGCTATACCAGGAGCCTCACAGGTAAGCGTGCACACACACACATTCCTTAGTGTTGAGTTTGTGTTTGGTTGAGAATGTCAGTTCATACATACATACACACATATATATATGTGTGTGTGTGTGTGTGTGTGTGTGTGTGTGTGAGAGAGAGAGAGAAATTGAGGGAGAGAAGGCATCCCAGCCTGCTCAACACTCAACCAAACCAAAGCATAGTTGTTTATTCTCCACACAGATGTTTTTTCGGCTGCTTTGATGTTGACATGCCGATTGAGTCATATTTATGTGTTGGCTGATGAGTTCTGGCAGTTAACTACCACACTTTTTCTTCTCTCACCAATCCCATGCTTTCTTATAATTCCTTATTATGTTGGGAAAAAACAACTTTGACCTCAATGTGGTTATTCTTTTTTTCCCCTCTTAGCCTGTCCCTCGTCTGTTCTTTTCGGGGGAGCACACGATCAGGAATTACCCCGCTACAGTTCACGGTGCCCTGCTCAGCGGGCTCCGCGAGGCCGGACGCATTGCAGATCAGTTCCTGGGTGCCATGTACACACTCCCCCGACAGGCCACTCCCACAGCTGCCAGCAACCCTCAGCAGGCTCAGCCCACTCCCAGTGTCTGAAATTGCCCCTCGTGGTTTCTGCCAACCAAGGACTGCGGAACCAACTATAGCAGTTAATAGGAAAACACAAAAGTTTACCCACAAACTGTTGATATGTCTGTATGTGAAAGTTCTTGGATGTCCCTGACAACACTTTGCGTCATTGCCTTTATGCAAGTACTGACACACAGAATTTATTTTCGGGCTTTAGGTATGTTGTGAAATTGAGTTTGATTAACTGGAGCATTTCGGTTCCTCTGACTTATTTTGGAAAGCTAGTGACTGTTCACATTTCCAGCTAAATATGGAGACAGGTGTAACCTACTACAAAGACTGGGCTAGGCTAAATAATAAATCCCAATTTTGTTACATAGTAATGTAATATAACTCATCTTTAGAAATATGTGATTTTGTCTTAAAAACAGAAGCATGGCATTAAATGTATTTAATTTGTGGAGCATGTCTATAAAACCCAACATCTATTTATATGCTCTTGTCTAAATCTTTAGTGTACACAGAACCTAGAGCCAAATATCATTATAAAACGGATGACCAACCTGGTAGCAGTTACATGGCCTTGTGCTGGGTGTGTTAATTCTTAAAGCATTGCTATGTACTGTAACTGTATGCCGCCTACATTTTTGTTCTATTATTTAGGTTGCAGAGTGTAGTGAAAATAGTTTGTATTAAAAGTTAAAAACACATATGTTGAAAGAATTGTGAATGTTTTTGTTGCCATAGCAGTTCAACTATTTTATTATGGTTGTCACCACATACTTTTTTTTTATATTGTCAGTTGTTTTGTTATTAAAAGAAGAAATTGTATCTTGAAATTAGTGTGTTCTTCTTGAAAGGGATGTGGTGTATGCAGACTAATTCGGAAGGTTTTTAAACACAGAGCAAAGTCCTTCCTGCCCTATTACCTGCAAATGTGTACTTTATTTTTTTTACATGCATGCACAAAAGTAACATGGCTGCTTCTGCTTTGACCCTCCTTCATTGCAGGTCTGGCTGCTTCCGTGCGTGTGTGTGTGTGTGAGAGAGAGAGTTGAGGGTCCCTGGCCACAGCTCCACATAGTGGGGGATCTTATAAATGAGGGGGAGATTAATATGGTCAACCATGAGCTATGAGCCTTTCTGTGGAGTTGTATTTCAGGGCTCTGTGCCCCTCTGTTTCCATGCACTTCAGCGTCACCGGCCTTGTTTTCCCTCAGAGATGCGGTTATTATTATCGTGACCAAAGGAGACGTTTGATGTAACAATAGTAATTTGAGCTGAGGTTTTGGACTGCAGCACTCTGGTATTTTCACCTCCCTGGTAAACCATGGGCTCAAAGCAATGTGTAACTGTTGACTTGTGAGGTTATTTTTCATAATAGCCTAAAGCCCACATCAACCGATTACTTGATAGAGAGGCAGAGACGTATCATGTTATTGGAGTCCTTTGGATGAGAGACCACAGCGTGTCTGAGCACATCTCATGTGATTCATAGGTGCGTGCAGGAATGTACACCAACGCAGGTGCTCCCACATGCTTTTTCAAGCATTTATGGACATATAAAATAAATCCAGAGATTATATTGTAGCTAAATGACTCTTGGATGGATGGTAATGTTGGTCCAGACTGAAATTTATATAGCTATTTGATTTATTGGCACGAGAGTTTGTACAGACAAGCCACCATCAGCTTAAAATGTGTGTGGCCAATACCTGTTTATGACTAAAAACCCACAAAACTAATGACCGTCCCATTAGCCTCAGCTATACTTTGTGTGCTACTTAGCAATTGCCAGCATGCTAAATTGCTAAACTAGGATTGCTAGCATTTTACCTGCATAAAATCAGCATGTTGCTGTTGACACTGTGTGCAGATATTTACGTGCTGATGTTAGCAAGTTGCACCTCAGAGTCACTACATGGCTGTAGACTTTAGGTGTGTTAACAATCAGGTTTCTAAATTAAATAAAATTCCACATTTACAGTATTCAAGCTAGTGCCACTTCTAAAGTTATTCAAAGCTGCAGGCTTGACCTCAGCAACCCTTTGCATGTAATCTCACATTCAACATCCTCCTTAGTATTTCCAGTGACACCTGTTGTAGGCAGTGAGGCTTTCTCACTCTCACTCCTCCATCTTCCTCCACTCGCCTGGAGTGCCACTGAGTCATTTCCATGGTTGACTTCACAGCACTAATTCAGGTCAGGCATTGGCGCAGAGGCTCAGGAGTACCAGGGTCTAAACAGGCACCAGTGTGTTAGGGTAGCACCTCCCTACATCTGAACTTGGGACAGATTAAACCACACAAACAGGAGACAGTGTTAACCCCTTCCTCTCAACCATTTGACTCATGGCACCCCACAAACAATCTAGGGCCTACTCTTGATTCTCTCAACTAAATGGTGAACTCATGATAAGTGATGATTTTTTTTTCGTGCCTCTTCTTTACAATGAAAGATGCCTTGATACTGCAAGCATTTGTGATTTAAAATATGTATTTTTTTCCCCACAGCATTTGGCATTTTTACCGGCCATTGTAGGTAATGCATGGCTGTTACTGATAACATTAATGATGGCTTTGTTCTATTCAAGCATGCACAATGTCAGGAGCCTGAGACTAAAGCAGCAAACTCAAATTCAGCCATCTTTTCTTCTTTTGCTTTTCCTACTGTGATATGCCAAAATGTCTGTGGGGCCTTGCATCAGGAGTAATATAGTTCATAATAAATGTGTGTAATATACACTTTGGGATTATCAGTGTAAAACTCATTTTCAAATCCCAGAGCAGGGGTTGATGTCCACTAACAGTAGCAGTAACAGACCAGAGTACTGAATTCTGTTCATTTGGCCAGGTGTGGTAGCTGAAGCAGCTGAACACCAGGAGTCACTTGTTTTTAACTAGAACATGTTGATCCTTTGCTCTAGAACACTCTCTCTCTCTCTCTCTCTCTCTAATCATAAAGGCCATGCAGCTGAATTCAACACGTTCAGGCTTGTTCTCTCGAGTTGTACAAAACTGTTCTGTGCAATGATGGAAATTACTAGGCAGCTTGTGGTGAAGAAGTTGCACCATAAGTAAGCCTCTCCTGAAATGCACATTTCTGATAATAAAATAACTTAAGAATACAAGGTTGGTTATTTTCACATTAAAAGTCAAATATTTCAGACTAGATTGTTTAGTTTATATGATTTAAAGCAACCTACAATCACAGGAACAGAAGTGCTGGCTTTCACAAAGTGAGGCAGAGCTGTTTAAGAGAAAGTTGTGCGTGCTGACTTTGCATTCCACAACAGCTTGTGGTTTTCCTCTTAGTACCTGACCAAATTTGCACATTTGTCTACCTGCTTATTTTTGCATACCGTCAGCTGCTGATCTTCCTGCTCCGTGTATACACACACACACACACACACACACACACACACACACACACACACACAGGGTGTACCGCTATGAAATCAAAACTTGCTGAGCTTGTTCAGTAAAAAGCATTAAAAGAGATTAACAAACATGGTTGAGTTTTACGCACAATCAGCTACGCACACACATACTGACACAGGTTCCAACATGGAGACGTGTTACAAACAGGTTGGTTTTTATTTTTATTGGAATACATATGGTCTGCTGTACAGTTGACAGCTTCAAAAGACCTACATGCGAGTGCGCCAGCCAAAGTAAGGTTAAAACATGCACAATGTATTAAGTCTAAAACAGGAAAAACACTCCCCACACAGTCCACTTGGCATTTCTGACAAACGGTGAAGCAATATTAAATCATAAAACCCTTTTGATCTGATTTCATAACATACAGTTTTGTGTTTGACACCTGTCTCCTTCTTATGCACACAAAATGAACTCATAAACACTCAGCAATAAAAACTGTTGATTGTACAGGCCTTCTTTCTTTGGCAGCACTTACAAATACAGCACAGAAGATGTACGAACCCTAAATTAATGAGCGAGGGAGAACGGAGCAGTGTAGAGGCCGGAGCACTAAATGGTCCCCGATAACAACGGGAGGACACATGGTGAACCAATCAGCGTTGGGAACCTGCTCAGCTCTGATAAAACGCACATGGCTCTCATTCTTCAATGACTATGACACAACTCTAGCTCTCTCTCTCTCTCTCTCTCTCTCTCTCTCTCTCTCTCTCTCTCTCTCTCTCTCTCTCTCTCTGATCCGTGTCATCATAGCTCCAGGTCGTGAGAAATGTCTTGCATTAAAATAACAAACAAAAAATACAGGAAGAAGTACTCTCCAGGAGTGTAATTACAATGAGGAAGATACAATATCTTGCAAATACTTAATATATTTCAAAAATAAGGCCCACTTTACAAAATTACAAGAGATTCCTTAAATAAAATCTATCCGATATAGTTTCCAAAATAAGACATCTTTTGTTTAACAAAGAAATAAAAACAATTAAGCAGAAAAGCAAAAAGGAAAACCCTAAAATTGAATATTTCCCCTTAATTTCAGTATTTTACAGACAGGGGGACCATCTGGGGAAGCATTAGCACTGTCTCTAACTGTAAACTGGAAATACTGTGGAATGATTTTGGCACAATGTTAGAAGGCTGAGATGCAGGCATAACAGGGTGCCATGCCTTAAAAGATATGTTCAAACATGATTTGTCCACTGAGTGCACACCAATTTTCTTTTCTTTAATTTGTGAGATGATTCTTCAATACTCTAACTTGGCTGGTGCAAAAACACATATCTGTCTGTGGTACATTCAGCAAACGGCTACTACAACAGAGTTAAAGTACAATTCTGGGACACAACAGAGGAAAATGTTTGACTAAGGGGGCATTAGTCGTTTGAGGTCTTAAAGTTAAGTGCTGGTTAAGTGCAGATTACAGCCTACGCCACCCAATGACACCATGACCATGGCTTCACAATGGAGGCCTTTAAGGACAAGGGCCTGCTCGCTGCCTGAGAGCCATTTCTGCATTGCCACTCCAATCTCTACTAAGAACATTCTAGTCTACTTTATAAAAGAGAAAAAAAACAATGACTTGTAAATAACGGATGTTTAAGCATACACCACCAGAGCTTAAGAGGATTTCTGCTAACGCTTTAGTTGGTATTTGAGAAGGAAAGCGGAAGCAGCCGCTTTACTCTCCACTGCTTAACCACATCATGTCCTTGTAGGAATTTGCTTTTGTATCGTTCGCAGCCATGTCTTAAATACTTTGTTCCAGCAGCAGCTTTCATACAGATTCTCTCATTCAATAAATGTTCTGCAAAACTGCCATCATTCAAGAAGGAGAAGAACCGACAAAATCTCTGTAACAGCCCCCCATAGAACCATAGAAGTCTTGAAACCTGTAAAGTCTTCACTTGAGTCCCAGATGACCAGTCTCTACATTCCACCATGTCAACACTATACAGGCTCTCGCCACTGGAAGCGACGAATAAGAGCTATAATATGCAAGTGGCATGTAGCCCAGAACCCATATAGGTAGAAGCTGGTATTCATCCTGGCACACAAAGTCCAGCTAAGCTTCAGTGGACAGAGTGGATGTACAGTCAGTGTTAGTGAACTTTGGGGCCTTGTAAGGAGGAAAGGCATCATGAATAGCTGAGGATGGAGTTTCAACTTTGCACTTTAAAAAGCCCTGTTTCTTTGAAGCTGGTCTCTGGGAGGGAAACCCTCCAATGAGTCATAAAACCTACAGTTTCCAACAGCTGGGCCCTTCCTTCCTAGGACCCCAGACTTGAATGCTCTCTTCAGGGTCAAAGACAGGTTTAAGACCAGAAGGTAAGAAAGGTTAAAGAAAGAATGAAAGTGAAAGAGATAAATGATAGAGGTTGCAAAGAATGCAGTAAGGACTGGGCAAACTGGAGGATTGTCTGCATGGTAGACTATTTATTGAGCGGTGGGAAACCGGTGACAAATGTGGGAAGTAAGGAGGGCTAAAGGTTAAGAATGACTCATGTTAGTACTTGCATCACTGAGTTGCTATATACAGTAATCCTGACCCACAGTGATCTGCTTCAAAAAATTAAAAATAAACAATCTCCGGCCCTACACGTGCACATTCAGTGCAGTCAGCAACTTCTTACTTGGGGATCTGCAGCAGCTTACAACACACCAGTTCACAAGGCCAGCTTTAAAACGTGAGTCCTCACTGACATATTAATAACAACACACACTGACGAATGACCACACCACGTCTATCTCTGGCAGTATGAGCGCAGGCAGAACCGGACATTCAATACCTTCGTCAGCTTTAATTATCCCTAAGTGGATTTCATTGCCAAGCTGTCGGTCTTCCTCTCTCCTGTATTTAGAAGCCCTGAGTCAAGACGAAGAGACAGGATTAGATGCAGCCCTGACCTCTGACCTTCCAACTACCCAGGGAGCTGCCCATCAAAATCTGGTGACAGGCCTTTGGCCTTCAATAAAACAACCCTCTGAACTAACAACACATATCACCACTTCATAGGACTCGACTTTCCCTTTTGGAAATGTGAATCCAAGAAAGATGCACAGAAACGGAGGAATAGAGAAAAGGGGGAGGGAGGGACACTGGACTTTAAAATACTAAAAGGAAAATTGGAATCAGTTGAAAAGATGTGAGATGGGAAGAAGTAGGCATTCCCTTTTGGTTACGTGTGAGTGGTAGTAGAAACAGTAACGGTGAAAGCATAGAAAGACTATATGATCATCAAGTCTTGGCATGTGAACTAAGAGCTTGGAACAGTAGGTCTGGTCGGTTTTTGCTCCACCATAAAGTCAGCAGTGGCCATGAAAAGGCCACATGGCAATCCTTTCTGAGGCTGCGCTGCACCCTGCAACTCTGACAGACAAATCCAAAGGACATAGTTTTTAGGCAGTGCAGGGGGTACTTTGAAAAGGGGGGTACATTAAAAACAAAATAAAGAACTCAGTGAACCTTCCTTTGACATCCCTCCGAGAACCTCTTTTCACACTGAACCCTACTTTTTACGATGTTTCATCCAACAATCACTTAAAAACAAATAAAGTAAAAAAAACAAAAAAAAAACTGAACCTCACGTCTAAATTAACCTGAACCTAAAGTCTTAATTTGTTAGGAAAATAAAACCTCCCTAACATTATCTCAAGGCACAGATGAACATTCTGTCGATTTTTCTGGCTAAAAGTAATGGAAACAAACATTTTGAACATGTGCATTCTGAACGTAAACAAACAATTTAGTTGGAAAGTTATCACCGATCTGTATTTACAGCATGATTACTTACAATGCATGGGGCAACAGTTTATTCATTGCATATAATCTCCTGCTTGCATAAACAGTAAAGTGACAAAGCTGCGACAAATTGAGCTCCTGCCACCCAGCAGACCTCTTCAATAAAATCGAGACTAATAAATATTACAGCTAGATGGCGGCTGGTAGAATGATGGGGAATTGAGAAATGCACTGGCTGAAACAGGCCATCCCCCGCAGGGTCTGACACAACACAGCATTAAAATCCATCCAACAGCAGAGGAGCCAGATGGAGCTTTAAAAATCCCAACTTCTTTAACAGATTCCATGTGTCCCAAGTTGTCCCAGTTATGGTTACATGAGCTTGTCAGATAAACAAAGAATGCAGTTGTTGTTGGATTGGTGCATCAAGCCATCAAGCAATCGGTCATTCTCAGCTCCATTCCATTCATTCATTTAGTTGTGGGATCAAAGTTTACATCGCCTGTTGTACTCCAATAAATGTAGGAGCCTGTGAAAAGATTGACAAGGTTTCTGTCATAGATTTGCACCATTTACCTCACTGAAAACACCTTATTTCAATTACTGGTCACTACTAAACTGGTTTCTATGGCACCCCCATTAATGCAGTGGCATACTCCAATGAGAGATTATACCAAACACAAGTTGATATTTCATGATGTAACAAAATAGTACACCTCTATAGAAATAAGAAATGGAAATAAGCTGGGACGATTCGCACGGCGAACCCAGTCACATACAAGCCGTCAGCTCCTTGCGTTTGGGAGTCTTGTGTCTTCCAATGGCTGGCTCGCATGTACACAGTATTTACAGCAGCACTGAAAAAAATGTCCGCCTCGCCAGGCCAGGTTTACTGGCAATATCAAGTCCAATGTTCAGTTAAAACAGAAACTCCATTTTACTATGGCTCTGTCAAAATACATGAATGAGGACATTTGCAACAGCTGTAAAATAAAGCACCATGGAAGTTCTCTCCCCCCCCCCCCCCCCACCCCCCCATTATTCTTATTTTCTACATGTGAATGGCATTTGACTGCGTCCAAACTATTTTTTTTGTTTTGATAATGCAGAACAGGAAGCGAATCACAAAAACTCTAAATAAGTGGTGAAAATGGCAAAAATCATAAATAAGTTGGTGCTCCTTAAATGCAGCCAACCAGCAATCATTTAAGCAGAGTGCATGCTGAGTCACAATCTTTTAAGTGCTCTTCTTTTTTTTTGTACTTAGAAACATGCAAATGTTTGCTCAACATCTAAGAACCCAAATTAAATCCAGTTTGAGGCTGCATGCCAGAAAGTGGTGACACAGCATAAATATGAATCAAAAGTAAAAAATGAGCATGTGTTTGCATGGTTTTGTGTATATATTTGTGTGAGAAAATCGGAAAAAAGCCCATATGGCCTTCAAAGCAAAAGTAAATAATATGGTACGAGTCAACATTGATGGGTTCGCTTCCTGTTTTTGGTCACATTAAAAAGGTAAAAGATCCTTTAGTTTGTGATGAATTCGGCCTGAAAATCCAGCCCTGTGAGACAAAAATTAATCTTAAACATTGCACTGCTGTTGATTGAATATTGGGTTGTTTTTTTTTCAGTGATGGAGAAAGGGTGAAATTCTGACGTAGAAGCAATATATATCCATTGAGGTCGCTGTAATGGTCCTCTGAGAAAGGCATTCTCAACGTTAGAGTCCTTCTTCCTCTTGCTCTCTTTAAACCCTTTGGCACGCTGAAAAATCCCAAGCCGTCCCCAGCATGCCCACCTCTCCCTTGTCAAGTTTCGGGATTACACTATAATACATCCAACACGAGAAGCAGAAGAGGATACATGGGCTGGTGAGGCAACCTCCAAAACACTGTACAGGCACTGTTCATGCCTCTTTTGGGACAAAGAAACTATCAGATAAGAAGAGCTGTTCACATCTCAGTCTAGATTAAGGGTCAGAGTAAGAATGTCAGGTCTGTTGTTCTGTAGGGCAACTGCTATTTTTCATTGCTTTACTTGCTTTAAACGCTGTTGACTTTTGGAGATGGTAGAAGCCATTAGTTGATGGGAGATTGATGTTTGGCCTTTCTTGTGCCATTGAGAGCTTAATGGAGTGCTGTTAAGAAAACAAATGGAGAGAAAGAAATTGCTTAATTCATTTCCTTTTAACACAACTATTCATTTACTTTAGACACATGATTATTCTGTGATTTCCAAATAATTTCCTATAAAGTTTTCCAGAAAGAACAAGGTAATTTGGTACTAACTACAGGGAAAAAAGAGACATTGTTCAGTTGGTTCACTTCCAAATAAAATTAATTTCCAGTCTTCTACTCAGCGCACAACAGATCAGCTGAACATGTAAACACATGTAATTTCTTAGTATAAAAGTCATTGTGTATGAAGAATAAAGTATCCAGAAAAAAGGAACAATCTTTGAATATTGAAATTGAGCTTTTCTTTCAAGAAAACTTAAAATGTTTTCTAATAGTGCTGAAGTCTAAAGTTCTTCCCAGGGAACTGCTGAGGAAAATATTCAATGTTACGTACAATACAGGATTTTCTTCTCACTTGCAGGTTTCTAGCTACAGTACAGTTCATCTGGAATTGCCTCAGAAGGGTGGATGCTAACTGTTACATGCAGTGAAGTTGGGGCCTACTTATTAAACTACCATGATGCAGGCTACAGCAGAGTTGGTTCATCTTATTATTGCTTATTTGATTTAAAACCCCTTAAGAGATGTGAGATCATTGCAACAAGAGTAATTAACATCTGTTTCCTTTAGTTAATGAGTTTCAGGAGTAAAAAGAAAAGAAAAGAAAAGGTCCTGCCTCTCCTACCTGTCCTCTTGCTGTAGAAGTCCTGCTCAGTCCCAGCTGGTCTAATGATGCTCAGAGTGGCGATGGCTCCACGGTCGGCTCCCCGTTCCACTCCTCCCCTCTGCTCTGGCCCCTGACCCCTGACCCCGACTGGACCACAGATCCCCTCTGGAGGAGGCCCCAGCAGTCTTGGATGCCCGGTCATAAGAGCTCCCCAGGTGGGGAGAGTCGATGCTGGGTAGCTGCCGCCTCCAAGAGGCTGGGCTGTGGCTCGGGTTTGGACTGGGCTCTACACTATCAGCAGCCTGGAAAGGTTTGAACATTTGATAGTAAGATTTACAGTCTGAATTGGCAGCTGCAGTAAGTTTAATACATGGATTGATTTGGCATTGGCATGGTCAGAGACAAACATTACAACAGAGGCCAGTTCATTCAATCCCTTATTCTGGAGTTGCGTATAGGAGGTCTGGGCATTTTGTGTGGACAAATTGGGGCCTTGTTTCAACTTTTGTATTATGTGGGCATGAAATACATGCTGCTTATGTTAACTGGTGTGTGACAAGGAAAAACTGCCATGTGGACTTCTGCAAAGGGAAAAAATCCCCAACCAGAAACCCCAAACATACCCCAAGCTGAGAGATTTATAATTTGGTGGGCTGACTAGAAAACAAACCCCACGTTACTAGTCTGTGGTGGCTACAGCCAGCCGTCCCTGTGAGTTAGATGACGATGCAGTTCCTAAAGCACACAGAAACAGCACCCCGCTCCTGTAATTTCAGCTTTAAAAAAGCACCATAATTAGTGACATTTGGTGGGTTGGAGTTGGCTTCTGATGCAGTTTTAGAATGCATCCTTGCTAATTGGGTTTAATGGAGCCCTGCTGGACTGCCTTTCTTAGTCTCCAAGGGTAACAGACAGGAAATCTGTCACCAGTAAACCCTGCCAAGTAGGCGTGTTCAGTGTGGTCACTTCCTGCTCCAGTCACCGAGGGGAGGAAACGGCAGAGTGGCATATTCTCCTTCTATGGTAAGCTACTGCTGCAAGACCGGGGGCTTTCACAAGGTTGCCATGTAATGCACTTCCAGTGTTCCTCCTACACTCAACAGGAGGCTTGTGCATTGTTCAACACATTGTGACAGACTTAAAATAGCAAAAGTTAATAAAAATACACAACAATAAACATTTGGCATGTTTTAGCTAAAAGTTATCAGTGAAAGTTTGTAAATGAAAAGAAGTGTAATGCTCTATAGCAGATCTGTGACTTCAGTCAAAGGAAAATTAGTAACTTCTGTGTGTGTGTGCCAACGGAGAGCTTTCACCCCATGTGGCTGAAAGTTAATTTAAGAAAATATTCGAGCAAGAGCAACGTCAGCCTGTAATAAATGCTGTTAAGTAAGTTGATGTGCCACAGCAGAGGAAATCAACTGGAACAGCAAGTGCTGCTGTCATCACAGGCCTGCTCCAGCTCACACCAGAATGCCTTCAGCTTGGAAAACCCACTTTTATAGGCTGTTATAATCAGAAACACTAAATCATGTCTGGCAGCACAGCATGATGATTTGACAAAAAAAGAAAAAAAATGAATATACTGAAAAGGTGAGACTAAGAGAAGCAGTTCTCTAAGGTACATAACTCGTACCAACTTGTATTTGTCAAATGAACAGGACAGTCATGTTCAGTGACATTTAAAGAAATAGTTTGACATTTTGGGGAAATGTGCTTTTTCCTTTTCTTGCCGAGACTTAGGTATCTGTAAAGTTAATATGTAGTTGGAGGCAGGAGCCAGTATCAAAATCTACCGACCAGCACATGATATATCATGATATATCAAGTTTGTTGATTCTGTACAACGACTTATGGGGTGGTGTATTCCTTGGCTAATTGTTATGCTAAGCTAAGATAACCAGCTGCTAGCTGCAGTTTAATTTTTTCATTTACTGTACAGACATGAGAGTGATGTGTGTTTTAGGTTTTATGTGTAGACATAGGTTAATAAGAAAAGGAGGCTTTCTGTTTAGGAATTATAAATACAGTTTCCAGGAGATCACCTTGAAAACCAATCCGACACTGTGAAAAGCCTCTGCTTTCTAATAACAAATGAAGGCCAGCAGAAAGTAGCGCGTCAGAGCATCTGCGGAAGGAATTATGGCCTTAATCATAGCCTACTTTAAATGGGTCTGCCCTTGGTCTCTTGCCCAATTTTAAAGGAATGGTGTCTTGCCAACCCAAATTCTTAAATCACCTCTCCAGCAACACAACACTTTTTTTTGGGAAAAAAGGTTAAATTTATGCTTACTTTTCATTTGTAAAGTATCTGTTGTCTGATCCTTACTGAAAGCATTACACAGTCCAACATCAGCTGCTGCACAGACTGTTATTCCAGAGGGCTTTTTTACACAGGTCACATCAGGTGACCAGAGAATAGTAGAGCAGCTCTGATTCCACACTTAACTTTCTGCCACTGGCTTTTGACTCAACAAAGGATGTTTTGGTATCTCGTTCATCCGCCATATCGGCCCTGCTGTCCTCAGCCAAACATAATTCACGGTTCATTCATGTTCAGGCTGAGGTTTCCTACTGCTACAGTGGGGACTGGAAGGAATTACTACAATACTGTTCTGTTTCGAGGTGTGGAGTGACTGCTACAGAAAGCCTGCGCTCCCCACTCCCCAACACTGACCTGTTTATTCATATCAGCATTCATATCACAATTGCCCTTAAAGTGTATTTTGGACCAAGTCCTGTATGTCTCTCTGTGCTACCTGTTCTGCTGTACATTTATCCAGTGTGGAAGTGATTGTCTGTACTAAATTTCACGCCAATTGTATGGTAACATTTCACTCAAAAAATAAAAAATGAAAATGAACCTCATGGTGGCACTATAGAAAAAGTTAGGGGAAAAAAAATAATTATTATCTAAACTACTAAATTATCAACATCATGGTGGTGCTATATTTCGTTCTGGACCAATGAGGTGGATAAACAGACTGACACTGCCATTCATAAAGCCATGCCAACACTGGTTTGGACAAACTAGAAACAACAGTAAAAGATTAAACAGCAGCCATGGATTTGAACCTTGATGATAACAATCCTGACCTTTCACTAGATGAAAAGATGTCCTCTGTCCCATAGAGGTTTGAATAAATAACATCTATATACAGTATACATGAGGTTAAAAAGAAAGATAATCAATATCATCAGTTTGCCCATGGTGCTTAAAAGGAACTGGGAGTGTTGTCGCCTTCCTAATGACTATTTATCCATAGCTGAGTCTGTTCTACTCTCAACAATGGCAAACCATTCACGTGAAGGGTCATTAAAAGAAATGTAATTCACGTAGACAGATTTTAAACTCTAGTAAAGGCACAGTTTTCAACCAATCTTGTTTTGAAAGGAGGAGTAAATTATTATATATAATAATATATATATATATATATATATATATATATATAGCTTATTGCTATTTACATGCAGACTGAAATTTGAATAGATCGAGCCTTGGCCGAAGGAGTACTGAAAGAAAGATAGATGAGAAGTCAGATAATGATTACTAGCTACATTCCTCTTCCATCAACCCAGTTGCCTCCATCTACAAACTCGTAATAACACAAACCTCTTCTATCAACCTTTGACACTGCAATCACAAACTAATCCCAACCTCCCACTGTCCTAACTACAGCTGTATTTATCCAAACCTCATGGGAAGGGACGCTGTTCAGACCACTGAAATGTTCTGAAAATCCAACCCATAGATGATCGGCTGTGCGCCAAGACATGCTTCAAAGTCCAATTATGAATTGAAGTATGTTTTTTTTGCACTGTAGCAATTTTGGTTCATAATTGCTATCCAAATGGAGTGACCGGTTCGTGCATCAAATATCAGGATGAACAAGGTTTTACCATACCGCAGAGTCAACTATGTGGATTTGGGAAATTCCCATAACAAAGTGCATAACGGACACAAATGGAGAAGTGACACAGGAAAGGCAGTTCATCAGCACACTGCTAATTCACTACATCAGAGACAGGACACAGACTCAGGGCTGAAGGATAACCAGGGCTGAAGGGTTGGTGATGTGGAATAGGGTCAGAAAAAGGAGAGCAGGAGACTTATGAACTGAAGTGAGAAAAGAATAATGTAGAGCTGATAGCACTGACCTTGACAGAGCTCCCCAAATGCATGACTTTAAACCACTTTGTTCCTGTCAGGGCTTGGATGACAAATTAAATAGGTGGTGATGGGGCACGGGTTAAAAAGAGAGGAAGGGAAGGGAGGAGTCGGAGACATGACAAAAGGTGGTTGTCTTGCTTTTTCTACCAGTCTATATCACTGCTAAAAGGAGGTGTTAAGGCTCAGTGTTAGATTTCATTGAGCCTGTTGAAGCTAAAAAGAGGGAGGGGCCATCTAGACAGCTCTAAGGTCATATGAGTTGGTATGTTTCTATGCAATGTATCATCTAGCTGGAGATGAGAGACCCCAGCTATGTTCATTGTTTAGCTGTGACTGGAGCATACTGGAGTGTGTTTGTGTGAGTGTTTGTATGATACGTTGACTGATGCATACACAGAAAGAAGCTGAGTGAGAAGACATGATATAGAAGGAAAGACCGCCACCAGACAGTAAAATGGTATAGAGACTCCTGAACAAGAGGTCTGGAGACCTGCAATGGAGATCCTCCATGGGTCACTGGCAGTGAATCTCTTTCTGTCCAAGATTAATCCCACCATGTCCTCCACATGTCCATTCTGTCCACACACTAAAAACCATCATTCACTGTTACCTTGACTGTCAGACTGAAACTTATTTTTAACATATTGAAAACAATGTTTTTTGGTGCTTCATGAAACAAAATGCCAAGAAGTGGCAATTGTTGAATTTTCTTGCTGGTCAGGCCAAAATAAAGTAGAAAAAGTGTGTCCCGACAGGAGCTAAGAAAAATGTACGCGTCTCTGGTAAAAGCCAGAGTGAGAGTGGAGATTTTGAACAAGTAGTGTTTTACCATGGCAGTGTGTTCAGTGCAGGAGCAGGAGCTCATCTGTCACTCTGTGTTTTTATATATTTAATAGAGATGGTCCAATGCCATTTTTTGCTTCCCGATAACGATTCTGATACCTGAACTTGCGTATCGGCTGATACCGAGTACTGATCCAATACCGGTGTGTCATATATTTTAATAACTGTATGGATGTGATATGATTTCTATCTTTGTTGTCGGTCTGGCTCAGGTTAAACTCTTTGTGAAACACAAAGAAAGACAAACAATGCATGCGTTTCTTTTATTAGCCAGTTTAACAGTCAGTTACATGAAAAAAACAACATAAATAAACTACTTTAACATAGATTTTCTTTAGATTTTTTTTTAGTTTTTTACTTGGTATCGGGTCGGTGTATAAACCCCAGTACTTCCTGATACCAGCATTTTAGGCAGTATCAGAGGCAATACCGTCATTGGTATCTCTAATACTGTATTTATTATTTGATTAACGCAGATACTGTGCCGATTAGCTCTAATTACGGGCCAGGTGGGTGGCGCCCTGCCATGAGTCTATGAGGCTGATGTCTGATTACTCCACATTTTCATTGTGATATTTTGTGATTACATTCTGAATCTGCAACGTTCTCTGTCAGCTAAATCAGTAAGTCAGTAGTATGGTGCACATGAAGTGGTTTGGGGTATTTCTGAAAGTAATTTTGGATCAAAATTTGGTCTTCTACAAGCAGCAATACCACAGGCCAACTAATTGGCCCTTTCCAAACAGACACATTTTCAACAGGCACTGCTCTAGTAGTTATAAAATGATTTCTAACTTGGTCCAAATTTGGCAGAAACATTATTTGAATTAAGAAGCATCTGATCACAGAGTAAGTGATTACAAACTTGACCAGACAATCACGGTTACCTATAAGGCCCATTTTCTGAAACATTTTGTTTTTTACCTAAAGAGTGAGAGAGAACCCATGAGCAAAAAACTCGCTCCGACAATAAATCCCTAACATTGCATGACTTTGGTGCAAAACAAAGCCCCAACCCTGTAACCCCTTGAAATCAAACTGACCAGGTCAATAACTCTTGAGTGCACTACTTCTAACAGACTACCCTTAAATCATGACTTCAGCATAACAACAACGCTACAACACAGGATCTACTCCTGCATCGTATCCCATGTAAGAAAAAATGTGCAAATGTAATTCACATTTGATTTGATTCAATCAATCACAATTTATTTATATAGCACTTTACAACAACCAGCAGGTATCCAAAGGGCTTAACAAAATGAGTAAAATCACAACATACAATAGAAATAGTGACCATAGTAAAATCAGAAAAAGTTACAAAGAACAAAAGAATGAAATTGTCCAACCACTGCTACGTATTAAAAGCCAGACTGAACAGATATGCTTTGAGTTTGGACCTAAAAAGAGCGACATCTGTTACAGTACATATATCAGGGGGTAACTTCCACAAATGGATGAGACAGCAGACACTTTGTATGTGTGTGTTTGTCTCCATGGCAACATCCAGTTTATTTATAAGGGAAAACACAGATATCATACCCAGAGGTCTCTAGTCCAGGATAATTTGTCAAACTGACATGTCAGTGCAGCCATGGAGCCCACACTGTAAGCAGTACTAAAGCCATTTGACTTTGACTTTGAATATATAATATACCACTAGACAAGTAAGTTAATACTGTAGCCCATTAGTAGTTTCACCTTATCATTCTGATGGCTTGTATAAACATTCACACTACATTAATTAAATTGTTGCTATGCATACAGTGTTACATGTTGATGCATAGGCACACATACATGAAATTAGAGGGCTCAATTGGGGTCTTTGCACGGAAATTAGTTGTATATAGTGTAGCTCAACAATCAGTCTTAAGTGTGGGAGAAGTTATTTGTTAGGTAGGGCTTACAGTGGTGGACAATGTCCCACACAAGATGTGAAATGAAAAAAACTGAATGTCTTATAAAAAGTAATGGCAGATAATAATTTCAAATTAAAACCATCTGATATAAGCTCTTGCCCAGTGATGAAAGAAGCATGGATGTGAATCTATACACAAACACATTAATCCTGTACAAGCACTATGTGGGGATGAGTATTCAAACTGTTATTTTCAGTAACGTTTGCGTAGAATAGCAATGTTGCCTGGCAGGGGCACAGACTGTAGTGGGACATTTAAATACAAGAAAGCTATTTTCTTCTCCTTGAGGTTTTCCTAACCTTCTTTTCCCCCTGTTGAGGTCTTATTCATTTCCATCCTCCTTTGTGTCCCACCCTTTTCTCTTTGTGCTTACTGGGGCAGCAGGAGTGAGACCTACTGAGAACTGCTGCGCTAAGCTTGAAGTTGCAGAGCCTGGCGTCAGGGAAAAATACAAGCTGAGCTCTCATGCAAAGTGGACACACCAGGAGCTTAGCCCTGCGGTTGTACTTTCTGGACTTTTATCTTCAAGACAAAACTATTTGCAGAGTGGTGCGGATATTTCCTCCACCTGCACAGCAATGCAGGGTACTTTAAAAGCCACACTATGCACTAATAGTGCAGGCACATGTTGGTTTAATGCCAGAAATGTTTGAGAAAGTTAAAGGAGACTAAAATTTTACAAGGGATAAATGAAATAGTGATTCAGTTTATTAAGGTGAGTTATCCTTTCATATTGTCAAACACTATATACACCAAGCATGTAAAATCATCAGTGAAATGTTGCCGAACATTGACACTTGTTATGTGCTTACCATTTGATGAAGACTAACAAATAATCAATTTATATTTTTCACTTTCACTTTCTTTCTACCTTCTATCATTTAAAAACAACACATCTTATAATAGCAGAAAAGTTTAAAAACCTAAAGTGGTCATCCTACCTGTGGTTCCTGTGTGTAGGATCGGGCCCAGGACTGAGAGGTAACAGGTGCGTGGAGTATGGTCCTTCCTAGGCCACTTGCTTCCATGGTGGGAGATTTTGACTGTTTACCCCGGCGAAGCACTGGTTCCTCAACTTCTCTGGTGTTAGTAACCACACTGTTGATTCTACGCATGTATACCTGGGACATGGAACAACAGAGCAACATTATGCAGCTATGAAGTAGTTCACTTCTATCCTATGGGGGGGTGGCAGTAGCTCAGTCATTAGGGAGTTGGTTTGGAAACCCGGAGGGTCGCATTAAAGTATGTTATGGCGTTTTTCCACTGCTGGTAACAGCTTGCCTCGGCTCGCCTCGGCCCGCCTCGGCTCGCCTCGGCCCATT
>NC_048426.1:10985584-11015226 GCF_013103735.1 Etheostoma cragini
TAATGGAAAACCAAAAAAAGCGAGTAGACCCGAGGCGAGTCGAGTAGATACCACGCAGTGGAAAACCGCCATTAGTGGACTGGTAGCTGGAGAGGTGCCAGTCCACCTTCTGGGCACTGCCAAGGTGCTCTTGAGCAAGGTACCGAACCCCAAGGTTACCGCTTGGGGGAACTTTCCATGGGCAGCCCCCCCCCCTCCAGTGTACGTATAGGTACTGAGTGTAAATTTTAATTTCCGATTGCGGGTTAAATAAAGTATACGTTATCATTATTATTATTATTATTATTATTACCACTGTGTGAAGAATGTACTCATTTGTCCTATTCAATAGCTCACCTCTGCAGGGGATGGCTTGGCTCCCTTCTGTGCCTCAGCATTCCCACCAGCTCCTGTTCCACTGTGTATTGTTTCTTCTGTATCGATGGTGGTTGCCCGGTAAGCCCTCCAAGTTGTCTCGGCTTCTACTTCATCTTCCGACCCACCATCAGCCATCGTTCTCGCACCTCCTCTTCCCCGTCTTGTCTCATCCACTGACGAAGTTCCCCGGTTCTTCCAGGTGCTTCTCATGGTGACATTCTTCATGTCTGGTAAACTGTCGTCTTGGGAGCGATGGCCTTGTCTTTGGTGTCTCCAGCTGGTGACAGTGGTGGTGCTGCTACTGCTTTCGAAGCCCGACTCTGTGTCGTTAAAGTCTGCGGAAGTGGTGTCCGGGGGCTGGAGGTTGATGTTGTTGTGAAGTTTGGACTTTGATGAGGAATCACTGCTTTCATCCAGCCCACAGTCCTGGTCCAGGCAGGACCGCAAGGTGATCTCGCTCTTAGGAATGGAGATCTCATATGGGATGGAGATACTGCCATGGTGCTCACTGCTGGGGCCTGGTAATAAGTAATACAAATTGTTTTTTAATCAAAACATTTCAAAGATACAAAGAGCCGACAGTGTGATTGACGCATGTTAGCATGCTGACAGCTCAGAGCACTTCTGTTAATACAGCCTCCCAGCAGCTAACATGGCTGTAGACTCTTAGTATTGTTTTTACACCTCATGTGCTAATGCAGTTGTTAAATTGTATCAAAGTGCATTACATAAAGCATCATGTGGTACTTACCTATGAGGATGTTACTGGTGGAGGTGTGGCGCAGGTGTGGCACAGTTTCACTGGACACACTGCTGCTGCGACTGCTGGTTCTGGAAGAGCTTGGGTCATTGGGGTAGATGGTTATACTACTGGTCATTTTACTTGTGGTGGTCACGATAGGTTTGGTGGAGATTTTGGGTTTGCCATTTGTAGAGAAAGGTTCTGAACTCATCACTTCTTTCTTGTCAATCTCAACGATTGCAGGCTTGATGATAGCTTTTGACCTCAGCGCCTCCCGTGGGCTGCACACTCGCTGGATCTCAATCCCTGATGCAGTGTGTGTGGGTCCCTGTTGGCCTCCCTCAGCTAACAGTGGTCTGTTGTGGAGCTCCTCATCAAAAGAGCTCCGGGAAGAAGAACCCTCTGAATTTGAGTCATGGACAACGGAGTATCTGGGATTTCTGGAGGTTGGAGTCCTACTGCTTAGGGTTGTTGTAGTAGTTGTCTCAGTAACAGGCTCTGGTTCACAGGGCCTCGATCCGGTAGATTCTGTTTCGGAAGCAGATGAGTGACCCTCTGATCCCTGGTCGTTGGGCAACACTGGAGTGATGCGGGATCTGAAGGCTGTGTAAGATCCATTGGCTGTAGACAGGGTGGAGGCAGCGGATGCAGAGACAGATTCCTGAACCTGGTCTGTTGATTCCTGATCTGAGGCAGACGCAATGTCCTTCTCCAAAGCAGCGATACTGTTGATGTTACTGGTACTGTCAGACACCACGTCAGAGTGGTTTGATTCGCTATCACTACCTACGTATAATTTGGAATACTTTTCAACTCTGCTCTTTTTATTCCCCCCATCTGTCTGTTTGTGAGCTGTCCTCAGTGGCTTCTGGTCATTAGCTGCTGGAGGGTAGCGACTAAGAACAGGCGCTTTCTTAATATCAGTAGAGGATGTGTTTACAGAGCAGGACATGGCTCCTCTCGTCTTTTCCTCATTTCCTCGTCCCGTGTCTTTTATTCCATTATTAGATGAAATTGCAGTAGTTGGGGTTTTTGGTGTCCTTCTACTCTTGTGAGCAGGACTGAGAGGTCTCCTCACAGACTTAGGAGAGATCTCCTCTGAGTGGCTGGGATCTTTGCTCCTCAGCTTGGTCTCTCTCTTATGCTGAGGTGAGAGCTCCCTGTTCCTGTGTTTGGGGGAACTCGGCTCTGAGACAGTTGCAGCACATCTATATTTGGGCTTCTCTTGTCTGTAACCTCCCTTCACTATAACCTCTTCATTCTCAGCTTTGCCATTCTCCAGGACCTTTGAGGTGTTGTTGGGGTAAATGATGTTAGTACTCCCATTGCCGTGTTTATCCACAAGACTGGTTCCATTTCTTCCAATTCCACCTTTTCCGCACAGCTGCGTCCTGAGCTGTTCCACCTGCTCGCTCAGTTGGCGAGCCCGGTTTTGTTCCATCTGGAACTTCTCACGAAGTTCACCATTTTTGGACTCTGAGTTCTTTAGATCCTCCTCCACTATCTCCATCTGTTTAAGGCGGTTCTTCAGCCGCTCTACTTCCTGTGTCAGATCCTTTACTTTGTTGTCCTCCTGCAAGCTTTCAAGGCCGCTGTTCTTTTCATTCTCAGATTTGTTCACAAGACCAATGTTGTCATCCGCTAATTTCAAGTACTCAATGCTCTTCTTGCGTCCAGCCAGTTTACCTGTGAGGGGCACTGTGGATGAAAGCTCATCCTCAATTCGTGACCTCATGAAATCTGCACGACCAGAGTCTGCTGACATGCCAAGGCGATTTTTCTGATGCTCTAATTTTTCTGTCAGCTTGAGAATGACCTTCTCGTCTTCCCTCTGCTTCTCCAGTAGCCTCTTACGCTCACTCATAAAGGTCTGGGTGAATCCTTTCAGTTTCTCAAGCTCCATAGCCAAAGCCTGCTCTGCTCTGTCTAGCTTTGTCTCAGACCCCTCCACCTCCTTCAAACGAGCTTTGAGGGCCTCCAACTCAGACGAGAGCTTCTTGGTCAAGTTCTTTTCCTCATTGAGGCTTAGACAGAGCTGGCTGCAGTCAGACTTGCTTTTCCCAAAAGCTTCTTCCAGTTTCTCCAGTTCGGCCATCCTCCGCTTTAGACGTTCAATCTCTGCCTTTAGCTCCTGGGTCAGGCTTTCCTCTTCTTCCAGTTTCTCTCTGACTGTGCGGCAGAGATCCTCAGCCTTGCGCACCTCCTCATCCTTACCCTGGATCTTTAGTAGACGTTTCCTCAGGTCCTCCACATCTCCTAACAGAGCTGAGTTGCTGCCTTCTCCCTGGATGACCTTGTCCTGTAGAAGAGAGAGAGAGAGTTCAACCATTCATTAATCTATTCATGTAGTGTATATCAATTTCACCTCTTTCCACTCATTGCTTCTGATATGCATACACAAACAAACAAACACTGTCTGAAGTCAACCAGTACTGACCTGCAGGTCAAGTAGCTCATCCTCAGACTTCTGCAGCTTGTTGGTTGCTTCTTCCAGTTCATCCAGTCTTCGACTGAGACTTTGTAGCTTGTGCCGCAGGTGGCGATGCGTCATGTCTTTATGGTCTGACATGGCTAAAAAATACTGCGTTATATCTTGTGTTCTTTGTTGTTGTTCAGATTATTTGATGACAATGTTTTGGGAGGTCCACATTTGTGTGGTAGTGTTAGCACATCCTTTAGGTTCTTGGGAAATTACTCTTTTCTCTCAGCAGTCTGTCTGTCACGGTCACTTTAGGACTTTGAAGTTCCCTTAGGTTGGTGTTTAGTAGACAAATCTGTCATCTGTAGGAGAGAGAGAGTGAAAATAAGACTTAGTCATCCCTAATGTGTTAATGACACTCATTTGTTTTCTCAACAAGTAGCTCAGTAAGTGAGAAGGATTGCACACCAAAACAGTAAACTGAATGCACTATGATTTTACACTTCAATCTAATTGCTATGACACAAACCATAGGACAAGTCTCAAAGAGGCGCAAAAGACGCATGTACAATAAAAACACACTCATACTAATACAGAAACAAATTGTCCTCTCGCTTCATTTTATTACAATTATAAAATAATACTAAATTTGACAAGGAATTACTATCTCAATCACCATGAATTTATAGTTTGAATTCTTTGCGCTTATGAAAATAAATATTACATTATGGCGTACCATTTACCATCATGACAATCAAGTGTGCATTAAGTGGCCACAACACACACATTGCACCTCTTTTCCTTTTTGCCACTGAACGACCATGTATTTCACATTGCCTGTCCTTTGAAGGAGATGGGGGTTCCAACACACACACACACATACAAAATCGATTTATGCTTCCCTGCTTCCGCTGACAGTAGCATATCTCAATAACACAGCCTCCTTCACATGCCCAGTCGTCACCGCGGCAACCACAACATCACAGGCCCATCACAACACTACACCATTCATGGTTGAATGGGACGGATGCGATGAAGAAAAGTGTTTCTCTCTGCGACAGAAACTGTAAGGCAGAAATAATTTAGCTACAAGATCAGAAGTATAAGCGCAAAGAAGGACATTGAAGTTGCATTGTCCTCCGCCTAGTTAATCAGTACAGTTATATTAGAGGTTATATTTCTACAGCCATTATAATGTGGCATTATCCATCTGTGGGCCTAGCATGGCTCTATGTGATGAGAAAAAATATTATTAGCACACAGCAGTACATCTATCGGCATGGCCTATATAAATCTAACAGCTAAAGCTTTTGTCTCATGCATGATTCAGGTAGTGTGCTTTCCTAAATCCTATTCTCCCCTTCCCCCGTCATTCTACCTAGCGTCCCCCACTGACCGCGAGGGAAAATCGACCTGAGGGTAGGGCATAACATCTGCACACATCATCACTTATCGACCCCCCGGAAACCGGCTCCATGCCTCCTTTTCCCCCTCGTCTACAACACCATGTTCAAAGATTGCCCCTCTGAAGCTACAAACCACTACATGTAAAGACTACTGTAGTTTTTCCGTACCTTAAATAACATTTACTGCTGTAAAAACACCAACCGATGCAGTAACGTTTCTTAATCCTTTTTATCTTCATGGTATACAACAAGGTATATATTGCCATTAGGGTTTACTCCAGCATAGTTTCATATATTTTCTATCGTTTCATTTGTTGTAAAAAGCCCAAAACATTCTTCCCACAATTCATTAAATGTCTTATTAAACATAAACCAATGCAATAAGCTTTGAAAGTCAATATGGCAACAATTACTTAAAGAAAAGGCACAATGGGAACAAAGCATTTAGCTGTGGCATTTTAATTATGCTTTACTTTCATGAGGTCTAGTGGTTTGGTAATCTCAGTGAGTACAAGACGTATAAGGAAATGCTGCAAAGTACATGGACTGAATAGGGAGTAGAAAAAAAAGAGAAATTGGGAAAAATGTTAAGAGAAAACGGCTAGCCTAGCTGTCCACTTAGTAGCTGACATTTGTTGTCACATACAGCAAACATCTCCTCACTATCCGCGAGCTGTCTGTCCCTACAACACACTGTAAAAAAACGTGTCTATGTAGACAGCCCAGGGTCTGCCTGCAAGGGCCGGATGGCAGACCAGCCAGGAGGGGGTTACAGTAGTCTAGATGTGAGATGACAAGAGCCTGAAACAGAACCAGAGCCAACTTCTGGGTTAGAAGGGGACACATCCTTCTGATGTTGAGCAGCATGTATTTGCAGATGGTAGATGGTGGTCCTACAACTACCCATTTAACAATAAAACGTGCTTTAAGTTCAGTCTTAATTATTTTGCCTTTAACAGATGTCTGATTATCTACGGGTTGGGTTTTGGGCCCTGCACGATTTCTGAAATTCGACAACTCAAGGAGCAGCTCTGGTTAAGGCTTGTACTGGTTAATTATGATGTTTAACTGGGTCCAGCTACTCCTGTCTTGGCAGGCTGCCAACCTCTCCTTTCATTCTCCCTTTATTTCTTTGGCAGCTCTCTACCTCCCTCATCTCTCCCCTCCATCTCTCTCAGACACGCACACCAGCACGGCCAAGTGGCCGCTTTAAAAGAGCCGCCAGTGCGTGCATAGCGACTATGGCAAGGGCCCGCCTCTGCCAAACCAATCAACATACCTGATTCACTTATCGCAAGGCTGGGGCCTCATTAGCTACATTCGGGACAAGACAGGAGGGAATAAGAAGAATGGTGAGTGAGACGTAAAGGAGAAAAGAAATGAGAAGATGTCGAAGGAATAACTCGGGGGAGAGATTAGAGCACTAATAATTCATGAACACTAATATTCCAGTTTGATTTATTTTTCAGCTTCAAGCAAAAGGTTTGATGCTGTTTGGTCAAGAACATGTTTGAAAACGTGGAGAAGGGAGGGAAGGAGGGGAAAGATGTGTTGCGGAAGGGGAGTAGCTGAGGTGTTCTACACTGATTCATTCCCCTGTTCGGTACGTTGTTTGACAATTATGAAAAACCTGGAGGGGGTATGAGCTGCGAGGCAAGGGAACTAACCCTTTTTTACGCAGACATATACCTCATAATGGACTAACCAGGGCACTGCCAGTCCCTTGCTCTGTCTTGTCTGCTCTTACCCGGGCCACTGGCAGGCTCTCCCAAAGCCTTCTCTCTGCAGAAGCCCATTCCTAACCAGGGCATTGTCTAGGTTTGATGGCAAGGGCCCAGGGAGTTTCTACAAATCTTTCTAAGATGTTACTTTATTCTGCATCAGGATAATTTGGAGTCCAGATTGGATTCCAGTGAACATATTCCTGCAATTCTCTTTCCCATGTAGGGTGATTCAGCAACTATAAGTAAATTCACACTCCCATTTAAAATGAAAAAGAACACTGAAAACAGCTTAAACCCAACTGCTTAGTCCACTACTGTACAACGTAACAGCTTCAACTTCCTGAAATCTGGACAGGAAGTTCCGTACTTGACCTTTAACACTCTCGCCGCCAATGATATGAGAAGCAGGGCACAAAGACTTTTTATGTTGACTAGTGTGCCACCTTCAGGGACTGTTACAACTGGAGTTTAAGGTTATAGGTTTAACATTTCATATGTATGGGTTTTGATAACATGAACATATTTTCTGGGACACTGGAAAGAATACAAACACACAGGCTAACCACATCTATAAAAGATGTAGCTGTTACACTCAATCCCTGCAGGTGCAAGTGTTCAAACTGCAGCAGCCATTACTTTCTTTGCCTGTAAGAGCAACATCAATATGCCAACATTTGCCGGTCTGAACAAGTTCTGCTATTCCCTTTGCTGTAGGTGGCAAGGTTGGCACATGAAAAAACTGGTCGCAAATAGAGCTGCAACGATTAATCGAATAGTTGTCAACTTTGAAATGAATGCCAACTATTATGATAATTTATTAGTTTGTTTGATTAATTGATTAAAAAAGACAAAAATAAAAATCTTGTTGAATGTGAATATTTCTAGTTTATTCTTTCATCCATGACAGTAAACTGAATATCATTGAGCTGTGGACAAAACCAAACCGATTTCTGACATTTGTAGACCAAACAACTAATCAAGAAAATATTCAACAGATTAATAGACTATGAAAATAATCGTTAGTTGCAGCCCTATTAGCAAGGTCCAGCAGCTGCCACAGCTGCCCCTTGTGGAAACTCTCTAGCCTGCTAACCGAGAATTTGTTTATGAGTGAGTCACACGCCCAGGTGTTTCACATCTAAAAAAAGACAATTAAGACTAGATGGATAAAGATGCAATGGGAGAACGAGACAGTGATGCATGCAAGAGGAGGGCAAGGACAAACTAGAAAACAGTTGTTTTTTTTGTCTTAGACCAACAATACCAAATGGACTTAAAGTCAAACTCTGCAGGAGGGGTTCATCCACTCTGTTTGAAAACACACACACACACACACACACACACACTACAATCATACACTATATCATTAGGGCTTTAGCCACTTTCTTCCTGCCTGCCTGTTGCCTTTAGTACATTCTGTTCTCTCCGTGAAAAAGAGAAGGAAGGAAAATGAAGAAAAAAAACCTTTCTTGCACTTGATGCTGGAACTTATGGGTTTGAAGCTCTTCTGCCTCATAAACAGAAGTTAATAAAGGGCTCCAGTCCAATCAAAATGCCTAAACCACATCTTCATGTAGGGTGTTATTGTCAGTTTGAATATGTGACACTACTTTGCGTGTGTGTGTGTTTGTGTGTGTGTGTGTGTGTGTGAGGAGGGACGACTGCAGTGTGGATGGATGCTGGCGTAGCACTGGAAGCCACAAGATGGTGGAGACCTGATGCTTGGCCTGCATTTTTTTCGTTTTTCCAAGAAAGAGAAAACCAGCATCCCATAATGTTGGGTTTGTCGTTTCCTGTGCTGTCATGTTCCTTTTTTCTCTGTTTTTTTTTTCTTCCTTTCACCCTTTCAGTTTTGCACCGCTTCTGGAAAAATGGTAAAGAATCGAAAAGCATTGTGTGGTGTTGCATTTCAGCAGAACAATGAATAAGAAACTAAGGTCATGTAGCGTATTCATTAGAGCAACCTGAAATGGGATGGGAATATTCACTCTCCTTTGGTATTTCCTTAAAATTCCGGCTGAAATAACCACTTACGGTATAAGTATTGAAATGTGGTGAAATAGTGAGTAAACAAAATGTAGCTCTTGTAGAAAAATAGATTTGTTCATGGAAGAGGACGTGGAAGTTAACCACAATACCACTATAACGAATCAACAGATGCTTTCTGTTTGTTAGGTTAAGATATTCCTTAGTGACATTATTTCCCTTTTTTCATTTATCCTCTTAACAAATAGAAACTGAGATGAAACATCAGTTTATTTCCATTTTTTCATTTATCCTACTAAAAAAATAGAAACTGAGTTGATACATCACAGTTTTGCTCCATTA
The DNA here is from genome assembly GCF_013103735.1 of Etheostoma cragini. Classification (NCBI taxonomy): domain Eukaryota; kingdom Metazoa; phylum Chordata; class Actinopteri; order Perciformes; family Percidae; genus Etheostoma; species Etheostoma cragini. The sequence goes on from NC_048426.1 coordinate 10,994,561, forward strand.
TTCAGGAGGGTCTTACCTACAAGACTTGGCTGCCAATGACTGGAAATGATCAGCATGGATACTAATTTCAGTTGGGATTTCCTGTCATTTGTTCTGAATTTGTCTGAACTCATTTTACAATTTAAGAGAAACAGTGGCTCTTTATGGTTTTGAACACAGGGAGTTACAAAGCCAAAATAACAGAGAGTGGGAAGAAAAAAATGAAAATGAAGACAGTGCAAGAAAAAGTCTATTGTTGGGTAAGCAAGCTGTTGGCCAGACATCCACAGCAGAATATCACTCCTATGTAAAAACACATAGTCTTTATATCTGGAAATTGTGAAGGACATTTGGAAAAATAAAAGTCCCTATGACATTCTTACATACATGGAAATACCTTTAAGTTGCAAAGGTGGAGGATAACAAGCTGAACTAACCCCAGTTTGGTGCAGGTTAAAAAAAAAAAACTTTAATTGATTCAATAAAAGCCCATAGACACACTGAATCATCAAAACTTATAAAATAAAATTTGATTGTAAATCTTAATAACAATGCACTATTCTTCTGTAGTAGTAAAATGAGATAAGGTAAAAGTTGACACCCTTAGGCCAGTGTGGTCCAAAGGTAAAGCTAAGGATGAATGTTTTCCTTGTGATAAACAAATGTGAACATCACAATCAGTTTTAGATGGAAAACGTGGCTGTAAAGTAACAGTCCTCTCTCCGGTCTTAGCCCAGTAACCCAGAGCCTTTTCTAGGTCTCTCCTCCCCTCCCCTGTCTGTCTACATCAGAAGTCTTGTTGCTGGGGCTTAAAACCAGCCCTCTGCTTATGCACGGGGGCATTATAAGAAGATGAGAGAGGGAAAAATGGGCAGGGTGATAAGGGAAAGTTGGAAGAGAGGGTAAGACAGGCATGGCAGAGAAAAGGGAGAGCCAGAGGACTTAGGGTGTCTGATCTGTCAGCTGTCATGCAAGACTATGATGGTTCTACACATGCACTCCATGTTTGGCTTCTCTGTTTGTGACCTAATTGCAGAACTTTAAAGAAGCTGAATCAAACTTAATGCCCTCAGAGCTTCTCATCCTGGCTCCTGGTGGCATAACAGTAAAGTAGAGCATGTTCTTGATCAAACATCAACACAACACATAGGAGTACGTATAAAAATTCACTCTTGCTGCAACTAAGAAGCAGTGCAGGGGAAGGAAATCAGATCTATTTAAAAAAGAGCAGCACCCTAAAATACTAGCCAGTCAGTTGCTAGCTAGGCCTCGGGCAGATCTACAGCCAAGGAGATCTGGTTAAACTTAAATGTAATCAGTTCTAATAGAAACACAGAATATCACAGACTAGGTGGAAGCTCATCAAAACAGGTCAAAGATTGTTACATTTGTTAAAATTACTGCTTTACTAACAATTAAGCATATACTAAAATAGTTGCAGATAATTTTCCTGATAACTGACTGATCATTTCAACTCCCATGCCAAATTATGTCCAATACCCAAATGAATCCAGACGGACTCCCTAACAGCTTTCTTCAGTCATAATATACATATTAGCATAACTAAAATGACCACTCTGACTGTCTTAAACTTGCTATACTGTATAAATAATAGTTAAACTATATATACACAGTATATATGCATGTAAACAGTATTTTCTGAATATATGAGGCTCACTTGCATAAGTGATTCAACCAAACATAAGTTTGCCAATACTCTTGTTATTGATTTAAACACAAACATGTATGTCCCATGTGACTTGCCGTCATGTTGCCATGAAATATTTCCCAACTCTTCTCCAGCAAGCCCTCAGCCTGCGGCCCTTTGTGTTTAGGGTCAGATGTCACTGACACTGTAACATGAAAAACACTAGACACAACACTGGGGCAAACACAAGTGAGGCCCTGATTAGGACAGCAGATTGGGAACTGCATTAGTCGGACTAGAATGTGGGAAATGAAAATAATATGTTTTGCTAGTGTGGTTTTTGTACAGAGAACAAAAGATACATGGACACCTCAAATGTGGGAGACAATGGAATGTTAATAATATTCTTTAACAAATGAGTTACTGAGTATAAGATCAAACTTAACATGAGTGAAATAAATGCATTTAATGGGTCGTGCTTAGTAATGCGTAAAAACAGGCTGCACAAATAACAAAACTACATTTAGGAATAAAATGTGTCAAGGCCATACATTTTTATTTTCATAATTTCAGACTTTAAGGGTCAGTAAACGTCTGCATGGGTTTGTGCGTATGTGTGTGTGATTTGCTATCTTGTGGCCTGAAATCACAGAAAGTCCCAGTTGTGAAGTGATAGACAAGAAGACTCCAGTAGGAGACATAACTGTCCAACCACACTGTGACATTAATATGAGCTGTGATCAGATAGGATGATCAGAGAAGAGAGAGAGAGAGAGACAGAGACAGCGAGCCGGTCATTATCTCAAATATCTGGTTCTGCTACATCAATTTTTATACATTTTTCAAACTGTCTATCGTGAGTCCAACAACGTTATAGGTTATAGGTCATAGGTTTGCAGTGCGCAAAGATCCTGTGATACAATCAAAAGGTCCAGAACCGCTACAAAATTGACCTTGTGCTTAGCTTGCTTTGATAAGAAAAGAGCATCATTTTGGATAATTTAATTGAAGAGAACTCTTTGACCTCCTATTAACACAGTGTTTTCGGACCAACACCAGCTACCTATTTAAAGCTACGCTTAACAGCTGTTCAAACACTCTCGGGTGTCAACAGACGTCAGCAAAAACGTTATACGACTGAATGAGTGTGTGCGTGCTTGCGTGCGTGCATGTGTGTGTCTCAACGTTTCACACCAATAAGAGAACATGAAACATCTCAACATGATGACACTTGTCAGACTCAACACCGGGTTACTAACAGTCTGTGTGAATAGTAAGTATGAGTCAGGCAGACAAAGAATGAGGCGAGGCAAACAGGCAAAGTTAAGAGAGTGCTGAAGAGTGATAAGAACAGAAAATATGAGACTTCTTCCTATACTATTTGTTTGTCTCTTTGTTCACGATTTCTCAAAAACCTTAAAATAAATCTGTGAAATCTGGTGTTGGTGGAATCTAGTTCCAGGATTTCTTTAATTGCTATAAAGTCAGAAGGTAACAGCGCCACACACTGTCTCTGCAGCATCTGCAGAGTATTGTTTGGCACAGAGCTACTGCAGACATCTTGAAAATGTGAGACATTTCACTATACTCCAGGTGCCACAGAGCATACAAATGCATTAACAGGCTTATCAGAGGGGTGAGGTAAGATTTATGGCAAAAACGCTACCTAATATCCGTTCTTTACACACTCATCCCAGATGGACTGGGTTAAAGAATGTAAATGAAGCACAAGTTTGTGGCACATAACACAGCAAAGAAATCATGTAGTAAAGTATATGTGGTCAATAATAATGCAATTTGAATGTAATGATGGTTGTGTATTTGAGACAAAAAGGCAGGTTAGTCTCACAAATAAAGAAGTGCATGTGTGTGACATTGAGCTGGAAGGTCAGCAATTGTATGCTGTACATTTCCTCCAGTAAAAAGGTCGAGAAGAACACCATCTTATTACCATTTAATATTTCCTTTCCTCGTGTTCTCTTTTTCTCTCCTATTTCCCACCAGTCTCAGTCACTTCATGTGACCTCTACCTCTAAATATTCCCCACAACCCTCCCATTTCTCCTGCTGCATTCCTTCTGTTTCCTTCCCTTGCCCTTCATCCTTATACCCCTGCCTTCCTGCTGCATTTATATGTCCTTGCCACTGTGCCTAAGCGACGGGGTGACGGCGGATCATCAAACTCTCATTTTACAAGCCTAACCCCCTCTATTGGCTTCCGACAACAGCCTACCAACACTGTTGATTAATAGACACATCAGTAGCTCTCAACATACAGCCCTTCAACCTTCTGCCTGGCTGCTTGACATCCTGCTCATTCACTGCTTTGCCCTCCTAGCAGAACACACAGTTCCACACACGCACACACAAACACATACAGAGCTGGTTGGCGGAGCTTGGCAGAGCTTCAACAGCCTGAGCCTTGGCATTAGCTGCCTGCTGCGGCTGAATGGAGACCTCAGTGGCTCTCTGATGAGAAAGAAACAGAACAGAGAGAGAGCAAGAGAGAGAGAGAGAGAGAGAGAGAGATGTAGCAGGGGAAAATCTTAGACGGGCCAAATATGCAGAAATGTATGTAATAATGCGAAGTAAGCAAATAAAGGTAGAGAGGGAGGAAAACATAGAAGCAGGAGGGAGAGAGTGAGAAGAAGGGAGTGACTCCACAGAATGCAGAGCAGGTAACTGCCAGAGTGGATTACTGCAGCAGGAATGCAGCACTGGCTGCAGGATGGAGGGGGGGGGGGGGGGGGGGGGGGGGGGGGGGGGGGGGGGGGGGGGGGGGGGGGGGGGGGGGGCAGGAGGAGCAGGATGTAACATAATGAAGTTATATATCAGATGTGAGATAATAAATCTAGAGCTGTAACAATTCCAAATGTTGCTGTCTAATTAAATTGTATCAGAACTCATTGCAATTAACAATAAAATTGTCTCTTTTTGTCAAATTTATTTTTCAAATAAAAAATTTTTTAAATCTTTGTTTCAAAAGAAATGAAAGGATCCAGGTTACATCTTTTGGTTATATCACTGTTATGTGACCCAGATAATATAATAAGACAAATACACAGCCTATGAAGTAAATTATTATTATCATAAAACATTTTTTCTAACTGTATCTACCTTGTCATTTTTGTTGCTATGGGTCAAATGCCTACAACTATCAATTGAAATAATAATAAAATATATAGTCTGACCAATAATCACTTATATAACTACAATTTGGCACAAACAAAATCAACAATTACCAGTCATAGCTAATTAGCAATTACTTATGGTTAAAAACAAAGAAACCGTGATTTTGTAAACTAAAAGCTGAACTGCTTATTACATTTCACATCAAGCATACAAATTTGCTAACATGCGCTTTGGATATTTTAACACATAACAAAATAACTTGCATTTAAATGTCAGCATGGATTCTGATCCCTTGAATCCCTTGAAATTACCTGCAGTGCACATGAAGTGAGACAGTTTTGTTTGATTTCAACATGAATGAAGCATGAAGAACAACAGCAAACATGGCTGAACAGACTACAAGAAGAGTTCAACAAAAAAAAAGATACCATAAAATGTCACCCATATTTAAAACATAATTGAGGCTCTTGTACAATTGCACTTTGTTGGAAAAGTGTGCCATTTTTGGGGAAAAAACGCCTATTTGCTTTCTTGCCGACAGTAAGGTAAGAAGATCGATACAACTCTGATGAAGCTACAGCCTGGAGACAGTTAGCTCAGTAGAGGAAAACCGCCAACCTGGCGCTGCCCAAATCTTCCTTTGACCTTTGGACAAAGCCCGGCTAACGGTTTTCCCATGCTGCAGGTCTTAATGCTAAGCTACGCGGCCTCCTGGCTCAAGATCCATAGATAGTGTACAGACATAAGTGGTTTCCATTTTTTCATCTAACTCTCTGCAATAAAGTGAATAAGTGTGTTTCCAAAAATGACATCCGATTTCTTTCAGTATGATTTTTAAGTGCATTGTGAACAGTTAATGACATCCCCTTTTAAAAGAATCGAGCTCAGGATGTGTGACTAATTGTATGATATCCCAAGTACAAGTGTGACGTCCCTTTGGTAGCAGAACACCGCCATGAGAATCTCCATTTCCTGTTTTACTTTTTTTGTTATTTTCAGACTATTTAGGATGAATTCAGCTGAAACAGGATGTGAACTAGCATCCGGAATAATACGCACATGTAAATGCAGCTCAGTGAAGACGCACCGAACACGCCTTGGCCACATATTGACCTTACACTGTTGTGTGAGCTGAAAGCCGAGTAGACATGGTAAGAGAGTGACACATAGACTGTCTCTGCTTACTAACCTGGCCTACACACACACACACACACACACACACACACACATATACGCACCAACACAACCTGCTTTCCCTGAGCAGTGTCTATGTCTATGCACTTGAACACACTGACCCATATATTACAGAATATATACAGTATGGTATATACGTTTGTTTGCCACGCTAATGGGACTTCAGGCTACAGGGGAGGAAATGCGGCGCCGACGTTTGTACCCAACAGGAAACAGACTCACAAAGAGCAGAGGAGGGGCGGAAGAGGCAAGGAGCAGGAGGAAAAGGTGAGCAAATCATTGCATGGGTCTTGGATATAATAATATGTTTACGTACTGTATGTCTTGTAAGGGGGACCCCGAAAAGTTGACTATTCAATGATTCAAGCTAAGGAGTCTATTCGACTTAGTCTATTTATAAATCATAATATATAGCCAATTTTGTTATTAATATCAGCCTATTAATAAAGAATTAATAACAACTAATTTGAAGTGTACTCATGTGGACAAAAATCTGAAGTGCTTGTGCTTGTGCTTGTACTTGGACTGGTGAGTACTGGCCTGTTTCAGGCAATGCCTAGAATAAACTAAACTCAACTAAATACACATTATGGAGGCTTTGAATCGATTTTGTCTGACTGGCAAACACAAGCCCACGAATAGCTATACTAAAAGGCATCTCTAGGTTTAAGAAAATCCGGTTTTTCTTTTTCATTTTGTCTCATTTCACATTTTACACAGCATTAAATGTGGCTACAACAAAAAAGACTGCAGGAGACCGATACATTTTAAGAAATAGTCAACATTTTGGGAAAATTGACTTTTTGTCTTTCTTCTGTAAGTTAAATGAAAAGAGCTAAACCACTTTCATGTCTGTGCATTGGAGCAAGGAAGCCATAAGCTTTTCTTAGCATAATCCCTCTGCTGCTAGAAGCATGGGGACACAGCTGGCCCGGCTATCTGTAAAGTAAAGAAATACCCCTAAAAACAACAGTTTGAGGTTAGGGTTAGTTACGTGCTGTAACTATTCCTTGGCGAACAAAATGCTGACTTTCCCCCCCCCCCCCCGGTCAAAGCTGTCAGACAAGCAGTGCTATAGCTTGAATAGCTCTGTAGAGAAGTAGTAGGGAGATAGAAAAAAACTGTAAACTGTTTTTATATTCGCTTTCTCTGTACGGATTAAACAAACTAGAGAAAATGTGTGAGCTTTATAGGTGCTGGTAGGAGTAAACCAGACTTGCTGTTTCCCCCTTTTTCAGATTCTTTATGCTAAGCTAATCACGCCCCCCAACAATTAAAGATCAACCATATATCTTAAAATATTCAACTACTCTTTTGAGAGACGTACATTACAATTGGGTTGAGTGAAGCACATAGATTGCATAAGGTACAAACCCTGCATTAGGGTAATATGTAAATCATCCAATGCAAAAATCTGTTATTATTGGATTGAACACCTTTGATTTGACGTCTAAAATTGTATTTAAATTAAATTTGACGACTGTCACGGACATGCGGTGACCCAGAGACACCTCAAATATTCAAATATGTGCTGAAACAGGAAAGAGCAGAAATGAATCAACATTAACATGAACATGAACATGAAAAACAACATGAATGCCGTAACTTACATTTTAGATCCCTTTGGCGGTCAGACGTTATGCTCCTCTTCGCAACGTCTTCATCCTGTGGTGTAAAACACACAAGCAGGGTATACAGTTAGTAAATGCACACACACACAACACACAATCTTTCACCATTGTTATGTTTGGCAGTTGGCAAGGCCCTGAGCCTGTGGCCGGGCTGACAATGCAGTCACTGTGGGGGAGATTGTTCACAGTCAAGCTATCGGGCTAAAGAATGAGCTAACTGCTCAGATATGGGACACATTCGGAAGGCTTTGCAATAGACTCATGCATGAGCAGACAAGTAGTGTTTGGCCACGACAAGAGAAGGCCCTATTCAGTTCTCAGAGGAGGGACACAAACACACACGCACCATTATCATAATCATCATCATCATCCTAGAAGGTCTCATCTGCTTCAAAACGTGTGCATGGTTAAACACGCACACGCACCCGCCCACACACACACACACACACCGAGCGAAAACAACCCAGACTTGGAGCATTCCACTACAGTAGCATTCCATATGTTTGGTTAAGCACAGAGAATCCAGATTTAAGACTGAAGTCTGGACTGAATTTAAAGGATGAGAGAGGGAAGCGGAGGGAGGGGGAGAAATGGGGAAGAGGAGGGGGAGGCTGAAGGAGAAAGGGAACATTCCTGTGAACTGTAAGCAGCAACAGGCCACTCTGTTACAGAAACATGAACAACATACATTGAAGAACAGACTATTAAGTCCAGGAGGTGCTCAGAATAATGGAAAGCTTGAACATCTACAGTTTCACAGAGGAAACTCAATCTGCTGAGGAATTCTGTGTTAGATGTTTAAAAGCCCTAGAACAAGCAATCATGTAATCATCAAGTTGAAAATGTTTCTGACGCCTGTACAGACTTTTATATCACGGAAGAAGGAAAAAACGGGAAAAAATATTACTTCTCAGTTCAACATGTATTTGGCCCCTTTGGTCTGCCATAAAGGTTACGTCTTCATATTGATGGTTTTGTTCAACCAACAGCCCAAAACCCAAACAGCTTCGATTTATCACCACAAAAGACGAGGATTTATTTGCAAATACTCACGTTTAAGCAGCTGGAACATGACTTTAAAGAGTAACTAATTACCAAAACTGTTACAGATTAATGGACTTATTGTTTTCAGCCCTAAAAGCACAACATATTCAAAAACAGTTCAGAAAGAGGGTTCCCTTTTGATTTAGGCTAAACTAACTAAGAAAGAACAGGCAAGGGATGTGCTCTAAGACACTTCGATCATGTAAGTAGCTACTGATGGACAGAAACAACACGTTTTTTAGTAGCTCCTGCAACTCAAGTCCTATTTGCGTCATCCTTTCTGCACATCTTTTCTTTATAAGAAGGAGATAGTCCTGCAGCTCTGGACTTAGCTTTGTCATGTGAAATTCATGAGGACAGCGGCACGACACTGGCACAGGTTTGCCGAATCATCTGATGTTCTCACGCTAAACAACAATTCTTCTCCACTGCACTCAACAAAATGTGTTATTGTGCGGAGTGCAACGCCAGTTTTTTGGTAAACTGTGTGATCAATAGAACACTACTTTTAATGAAAATATGTGATGTTACAAATGAGATCGGACACATTCTTAGCAATCCAGAAGACACCAAATACCCTGGTGACCAGAGACCACATGTTTGAATGTGTTGTTGGGCTGCATGTGTGGAGAAGTGGGGGGGGGGGGGTCGGAGCTATTCATTCAGAGAGTTGGCCAACCCGTAACCAAGAAAAACAGCTGTCTCCTTCTCATCCCTTGCTCCCACTCGCTTCCCCCCATGCACATTGCATCTCAGAATGGGGAGGATTCACTTATTACTCAGCAGAATACACTGAAACAGTGTGACAAATGAACACAACTTAATCAACAGAAATTAGGAACCTATACAGCACTTGAAATAAGTATGACTGATGAGCATATTTTCTAAATGTACGCAATATCACACATAAAATAATCCGGATCATATCATTACATTATTAATAATTTTATAAACCACAATACCAACATATTGCCCAACCCTAATATCTTTATTTTCTAATGTGGTAGTCCTGACCTATCCATTATCTGGTTGTTGTTTTTAATGCAGAATTTAAACTTTTTTACAAAATGATTTCTGTCAGAAAAGAGAAAAGACAATCAGACTTAAAATAAAACACAGCAACCTTTAATCATTTTTTGGTAGTCTCCGAAGAGCTAAATCTTGGTTCAGGGCCATATTCAATCGAGTTTTTTCATATATATTCAAAAAAAAAGATATTTTGTGACACTGTGTCACTTATTGCCTGTCCTGACAACATCATCATGCTCTGCACTGTACCAAAAGAAACCATTGTCCCTGTACAATCTGTGTCCCTCTGGGACATGATTATCTGTCAAAACACCAGTGTCCCAAGATACGTCAAGATACATTTTTGTATCTATATCAATCTAGTTGTATTCATAAACTTCTAGTCCTTGCCCACAATAAATGTCCAATAAGTGTGTCACTATTACAAAGCAACACAATATTTCTTACCCAACTACAAACTTAACAATGTGTTAAAAGAGCACAGATAGCGCTCTCCTCCCTTTTCATTCTATTTAAAGATTTTTATTGTGTTAACTTAAGTTTATCTTTGAGTACAGCTTTATCCCACCTATAATGTGATGAGTTAAAACACACACACACACACACACACACACACACAGACACAGACACACACTTCCAAGAAGAAGGAGAAATTCTGTATGTGTCTATTAGTCGGGTCTTAATTAAATGGCAATGTTTCATAGCCAAACAGATGCATGCGAGTGTCAAAATTAAAGGACAGAGGAACCACGGCGAGTAAAACAAGAGGGGAAATAAGGGAGAATGAAAGAAGGGGAAGAGAGAGATCATGTTCAATTTCCTCCCCTGGAGAACATTTCAAGGCCTGAAACTCCATCCAAGCAGGCCTCGTTTGCATGGGAGCCCATTTCCTGTGTGTGATTAGCAGAAGGGTGTGTGTGAATGTGTGTATGTGTAGCGTGCACACGCGCATACTGGGGGTTGCAGTTCAGAGAGGTCTGGGGTTGTTTTGTCTGCTCGGGGAGGAAAGGAATGCCCAAATCAAACACAGTGAACAGGATGCCTAGAGACAGAGAGGGACAAGGGAAAACGACAGAGTGGCAGAAAGAGTAAGCAGATACACAGTGAGGAGAAACAAGGGGAGAGACAGGAAGCAGTCAGCGATCTAGAAAGTAGCAGACAGAAGAAACTAACAAACAAAAGAAAGGTGGGAGCACAAGAGAAAAACTAACTCCTGCCTGGGCTAGCTAGCCAAATGGCCGGTCAAGTTCTCAGTTGTATACATCAGATTAAACACTGAGGAAAAGGTGGAGACGATAAGCTTAAACTAGCAAGACCATCTCTGCGGCAATGTCATGACTAGTCGCTCATCAGATTAGGGACATCAACTCACCAGCCTTCTGCTGATTCTGCTAACCGGGCCGGCCAACGTTCTCAAATATAAAATTTAGGGTAGACACAGAAGTAAAAGTGAAGATGGCCATCAGCTACGACCTATGGCTATGATTCCGACTATGTAGACAAGCAAGTCCATCTCTGCGTCCATCGCTATCAAAAGGGGGCATACAGGCAAGCATGGAATAATTGAACACCTACATCGAATACTCTCCTGGCCATCCTGCTAGCCTGTGAGCTTGGTGGCCTTGCAAAGGGTTGAGGTTTTTATTTGCTGCCAGTGAAGACTGCAAACGGCCTTTCTCCTGCTGCTATTTGCATTCTAGCTGAGCAGCGAGGTTTTGTAAGAATTGGTCTACATGCTGATGAGCTGTCAAATAGAAAACCATCAACTTCACAGCAAACCTGCAGAACCAGTCCTAATATCTAATGACTTGCAGCCCTGCCTGTTCCACAAATAACAGCTGAGGCTTTCGCACACTACAGCTGACTACACAGGCAGATTAGTGTTGACTATTTTTCAGTTATACAACAACAGTAGTATGACATCTAGCAGTGTCACGGATCACCCTAAACAATCTAGAAACCTCCTGGTATGTAAACGACGCAAAATTTCAGGAGTCTTTAAAAAGGTCAACTCCACACACATAAACAAGACTTGGAAAGGACTGCCCGTCTGCTGAAGAAATCCAGCAAATTTTTAGCCTTTAGAAGATGTAGTGTCTTCCTCAAGGACACTCCGATATATCATCCTCAGAACTATTGTGCCAACAAGTGCTGATTTTGGCTAAGTATGATAAAGTGGTTCCTATACATCAGGGTTGTCACTTGTTAAAATTCACAAATTATTGAATTCAAATTACTGTTGCCATGTGGACCAATTTTTCCTATTTGACTTAATAAAATAATAAACTGACAGAGCTATTCATTCTCTGTGAACAAGCAAAAGGTTGAGCATTGTACTCAAGCAGAGGCATTCCCAAAATGCAGTCACTCCAACATGGATGGATAAAGGTAAGATAAATGCAACTGCCTTACAGCTTCACTAACTTGTCACTTATATGGCAAAGTGGGCTGTGTTCAATTCATATATTTATATGGTGTTAGTTTGGTAGAAGTTGATCAAACACGTTGTTTTTTTTAAATACACACACTAAAGACACTACGGTCATATTGTTTCCAAACACTTCCTTCTGTTGTGTGTGTGCGAGCTGGACCCTGCCCATGCAGGAGTGAGCCATTCCTTGACTGGCAGAGCAGAATTGATAGGCTGCTATTGTTTCCTTTTAAGGTCAATTGTGTCTCAGATGCTTGGCATGGCTGAGAATGTAAGATGCAGCTAGCTGGTTGGCTGGCAGGAGAGAAGAATCACTAATTTAACAGCATTCTTCTGTGCAGTCCACACCTAGAGAGAGACGAAGGGACACAGACAGAGATGGAAATAGAGAGAGCATTTAAGACAAGTGGGAAAGAAATAGACAACTGGAGGTTGCAAAGCAAAAGATTTGAAGAGGATTAGACTGAGAGGAGAAAGAAAAATCTATCACTAGTGGGTGCAAACAAGAAGGTAAAAAATACAGCGAGTTTGTCCAAGTGGGTGGGTGAGAATTGCTCTTTGCCACGGGCACCGAGCTCTGCTGTACCCTTGTTTGCCCAGGCGGTCAAAACATGCCACCACATGTGGTAAGCCTGTTTGTCAAGACCTGCGTACACACATACACATTTATACAAGCATACATGTCAACCCACGTAGAGACCTAAACTTCTCACAGAGGGACATGCCATGCTCTAAAGTTCACATTTGATTCCAAATTTGCCGGAGAAGCGCACTATACCCTCTTACTGTACATTACGCTAAATATAAGGCACCAGCTAAATGTCTATAAGGCCATGGTTAAATATTCTGCTGACGAGAGAAGGAGAGAGGAGGGGGGGCACGGATGGCCAGACCGGCTTAGCTTCACAAATAAACCCAGACCTGGGAGAAAGAGAGGGAGCCGGTTGAAGGTTGGATCATAAAATATGTCCGGTATTCCATAATGTTCCACAGTGCACAAATGAGCCACTCAGGGACTTGGGAGTGTTATGGGATTGCTGTGAGAATCCTGTTTCTGAATGTGTCCACAGGCACACACACACACACATATGTACTCACACAAACAAAAGAACTTAACTGTTGCCAGACATTCAATGATATACCAGTTAAAAGTGTGACGTTCGATAGTAAAAAAGGTAAAATTCAACCAAAAAAGGTAAATTCAACTAGATGAGAAAAAAATTACTGTCTTTATTATACAGTTAATACAAACTACATTTGGGTTAGTTGTGTCTTGTTATCCAAAAGACAAACGTTAGCTGACTAGAGAGAGGAATAGAAAATATGAAGAGACCACCATGTGTGTTATCACTGAGTGGTCCAATGTGTTTTGGTTACTACAGAGATGTTCCAGTGATCCAGGCTATTTTAAACTCAGACAAACTGAAACAAATACTCAGTTAATTAATAAATCAAGAAAGTGATTTCTGACAATTCATTGCTTTCCTTGGTTTTATGCTGTAATGAACTGAATTATTTGGGGGTTTGAACTGTTAGACACAACAAGAAAATCTCACCCTGGACCTTTAAAACACGAGATGAACGTTGCACAGTTTCTTGTGTTTTATAAACCAAACACATAATCAATTCTTTGAGAAAATGAGATGAGATGGGCTAATTTGAAGACATCCTCATGGGCTCTGAGAATTGGAGGACATTGTTTCCCTATTTTGGAACATTTATTTAACTTCAAAGAAATTATCGAAAAGACTATCAACAAATGAATAAATTACACCAATAATTAAATGGGGGAACTTGTAGCCTTTGTTGCATGACATACTTCCATCGATTCCTGTCTGATATTACACAAAGGTGAAAACTAGATAACAAAAATAAACTCCCTCTACCACTACTACAAAAATGTTGGACATGAAAGGGTTTCAAGCATGTCTCTTAAAGTAAAAATTGCACTTTAGCCTTAGTCTATTTTTATGGCCTCGCCATGGCTCACATTGTGCTGCTTCACTTCCCCTGGTTGGGACAGCTAGCATGAGAAGGAGCAATGTTGGCATGGGGGAAAACCAGCCAACCCAGCCCTAACTGCCCTTTACAAAAGGCAGCCGTGTAAAGATCTCCTCCAAAATAAAAACCAAAGAAGAGAGGGGGGTACAGAGGAGAGGAAAGAGAGGCTGAAAATAGCCTAGTAGTCAGAGTGCATGCATCAGCACCACAATGATAAAACTCCTAAAAGCTTGCTAATGCAAGGATGGATGGATGGATGGATGGGGGAACCAAGGGAGGGATGTCTGTTGGGAATGGAGAAGAACATCTTACCATTTTAAAAAAGGGGACTAGGTGAGAAGAAGGGACAGACAAAAATGAAAAGGAGCCTAGTTAAATAAAAAGTCATACATGCAAAAGTTGGGACAAGATGTTGAAAGTTTATAGATTCACCAATCTATTATAGAACTGTCTACAAAGTAAATAAGTAAAGGAACAGAAAAATAAAGCCGGGTAGAAACACAGCACAGCAGACAAAATAGCCGGGGACGAAAGAAACAGAAGAGGGGGAAGTGAGCAATTGTCAGGTTGCCATGGCCTCTGAACATTCCTCTCACTCTGAGAACATGTATATTTTTTGATCACAAGAAAAATAATCTGCGAGAGGAATTTTATTTTGAGAGCCGCCCTGCAGATCCAAGGATTATAACAGGTCAGACATGACTATGTGAGAGTGAGTGTGTGTGTGTATGTGAGCGTGTATAGCCCTAATACAGTTGAGGTGGAGAAACAGGAGCAAAGACTTGTGTATCATAAGACAAATCATTTGCAAAGGAAGAGCGTGTGAGGATCCAAACACACATATATACATCAAATGAACAAACATTCACACCCACACACACACTGTACAACAAAGTGAATTTATGAAGGCCACTATTGAGGAAGTTGACACAGGTATCATGAGTTCAAGGTCCATCTTTCTTTTCACCTTTTTACTTCTCAGTCTGTTGATTTCTTCCATTGAAGTGAAGAAGAGCAGCACGTCTACAGCTCACAAATTTATATATTTATATATAGTTTGTTTAAAAAAGGTACAAAGTGTCAAAACGTTTTTTTACAGAGAAGTTATGTGTCAAAATATATCTTTTAGTTGAGTCCAATAACTTCCTCTCTCTGCTGGTTGCCTGCCTGCATATTATGTATGCATATTACTTAAATTTGATGTTAAATTCATTTACCAACACCATTTTGTGAGACTCACTAAGAGTACAAATAGGTGACAATTAAAAAGAATAAAAACTAACATGAAGGGCCCTATCTTGCACCCGGAGCAACGTAACGCAAAGTCCGCCGCAAGTGTCTTTACTTGTTTTAACGCAGTTGTCAATTTCCTGTCCAGTGCCCACGTTGTTTAAATAGCAAATGCACCTGCATCCATATATGAGCCCATGGGTGTGCTGCTTTTACAGGGAGGCGTGTTCTAAAGTCAATGACGCAGCATTTCATTGTTATTTTAAACAGCGCATTAGTCAAATGCGCCTGGGCTTGCGCACACTCTGATTGTTACACACACAGCACACAAACATATATTATGATATGATCGCCTTGCACACTTTCACTTCACCCACAATCTCTCCTTCCTGCTGAACAAATCCAAAATCATAAAAGCAATGTGCCTGGCTTTTAGATGACACTATGATTGATTTATTGCATGTTATACCCAAAACACACCTATGATTAAGTACAACCCTTTTAAACAATGTGCCTGGCGCATGGACCCTTTTTCCCGCCGTTTCCCACTGTGCGCTTAGATAGTTCAAAAAGGGCTCAAAGTGTCTTAGGCCACAAAAATCAGCCACGCCAATTTTTTAACTGGCTTGGGATCTAAATGACAAATTTGTTTTCATACTCCAAAATTTCAATTTGTAAGCATCTGCAGTTGTTCTGCACTCATCTATTCAGATTTTTCTGTGTGACGGGTGTGGTGGTTGCCTAATCATAAGAAAAAATATCAGACGCATCAAAGCAAAGGAGGACAGAAGGCACATTTGATGTTGTCTCTCTGGGCCTAACCCAGAAACAGCAGCAACAGAGTGAGGACATAAACACCAAGTAGAAGCATGTGATATTCTTATTTTATTTTATATTTTTTTCTGATTATTTTGTTGGCAATTTAGGCCTTCATTATCAACAGGACAGCTTTAGGCAAAAAGGGGAGAGATATGGGAAATGATATGCGTCAAAGGGCCACAGGTTGGAACCGCACAAGTAGCCGCTGCGCCGAGGACTGAGCCTCTGCATATGGGCACTCGCTCTGTCATTTTGAGTCGAGACGCAGTAGAATAAAGACTTTTTTTTCCTGCACGTTTCAGAAATAGAAGAATTAAACAGACGTTTTGGCATCAGTACTCTGTGCTCAAACCCAGACTCGAGACCTCACTGTGAACCCGACCTCTGCTGAGCACTGGACTGGTACCGCCACAGTGAACTCCTGCCAACCGCCGTCACATCAGTCAGTACCCATCCGTCTGCAAATAACAGGCTAAAACATTCTAGGGGAGTAAAAGCAGTGAATATAATGCCACAGAAGAGAGGTTGAAAGAGACATATTACTGCTCTCTGTATATAAACACTCATTGAATTGTAGTGAAGGTACCCAAGACATACAAACCCTGCTGCTGGGTGAAGGACTTTGGTTCAACATTTAGCCTTTTATGGATATTATTGTATGAGTATGTAGGTGGCATGAGGAGGTATTTTCAAGAGGAGGATGTCAACTTTTCTTCCCTTTCCTTGATCATTGTTTGTCTGGCTGCTCGGCCAAATCTCGAGGAAGAAGAATGCATCATGAACCAGACTGGAATGGCTCCTGAAATATGCCAAATATGCCCCTAACCCCCTCCTGTCCTGAAGACGTAGGCCTGCTTGCTAGCCCACCCTCACTTCCTTCCAGCCCCCTAACCCACAGCATTCCTGCACTGTACTCGGCACTGAACACATGCTTACTTCTGATCACAGATGACTCTCACACAGAAAATGTTAAGGACATTAATAACACAAGTTTCCACCCAGCTGACCCAGACATGCCTTTTAAGGGTAAGCAGTTCAGATTTCTCTTTTCGTTTTATTCCAAAAATACTCCTGGCCCAGGCGGGAGAAGTGGGAGTGACAGGGTCTCCTAGTTAGTGAGGTGAAAAGAGGAGAGGGTGAGCGAGACAAGATAACAATCGGAAAGAGAGAGGAGAAATATTGGCACGTTGAGGAGAACACCTAAAAAAATAAAAGTGTGGCTAAGGAATTTACAAGAAATCTTAACTGTAGCTCTCCCCTGTAAAAAAAAAAAAAAAAAAAAGTCTCATTCCCTTTCTCTTCTCCCTCTCTCTGCCTCCTACATGTTTTTGAAGTCTTAGTTGCACTTCTTTTCCCTTTTCTCCCAGGATCAACAAGGTAGCCATTTTTGAGAAGCCTGTACAGTGTAGGAATGAAACAGGCGCGCAGTGGAGCTTCTGTAAAATAACTTTTCAGAGGCTTAAATGTCCAACAGAAACCTTAATCCCACATATGAACCATATGGAAAACTTTTATTTTTTTGATCCCAAAACCAAGAGGGAATTTGTGTTTCAAGTCAACCTGAAAGCATGTAAAACACAAATACAGTAGCAGAGTGACCCACATTATTGGTCAATGTGGTCCAAACTCCAGCCTTGTGGGGCTGTTGATTAAACATTAAAGGAATTATCACCTGCAGCTTTCAGGATATATCTAACAGCCACAGACACATTCTTGGCAGGAGAGTTTTGCTAAATAAACTGGCTCTTAGCATTGAGGGCAGGGGGTGTGCAAAAATGAGCCACCATTTACTTGCGATCATTATAGAATGTTAGAACTCCAATGAGATAACAGGATACCAACCATGTTTAAGCCGGTGATAAGCTGCAGTAAGTTTACATCCACACAAGATAATGTTATTGTTTGCAAAAGTATGACAAAGAGACAGACATGAGACTTCCTAATATATCATGTCATGAGAAACCTTTAGAGCAAAGTCTGATTCTCAGTTAGCTTGAGCCTATTTAAGATCAACTAGAGGCAGTGAGGGAAACATAGGAAATAATACATGAAATATCAATCTAAAGTACCACAAATAATAAATGACATTCTGGTGTACAGTAGCTATCATATATGGATTCGATGCTAAGCACGTCTCCCTTTGCTCCTATGTGATAAGGAAATGGTCGAGTCAGGAAGGCAAAATAAGGACCAGATGGTGATTTTCCCCCTCCTTCAGTTACCTTAGCTTTAGAACCACATGGTCAACAGCAGGGCAGATGCCTAGGTTAAAGGGGTTCATGGGACCGATAGATGGTCATAAATTAAAATTCCTAAAATATAGCTCTAGGAAGCAGGCTGGAAGCCTGGTATAGGTCTGCATTACAACCAACAGATAAATTCTGAGAAACAGTGATAGAGGAGCATCTGTTATGACGCAGTAAGCTGAAGAGTGAGTCTAGTATCTGAGCCAGTTTTATCATTTAACATAAAAGGATGCCCAGAGTTGCATTTGTTATCATGGTTCTGCTAATGCTCAGGGTTGTGTTCTAACAGCCACATGTCTGGGCCTAGTTTAAGCCAAAGTTTTACAGTTTTGAACTTTTCTGTCGACGTACTATCGTTTACATTTAGCAACTAAAAGGTCTGAATGCTGTAATGCTATCCTCTTGGCTTGGTATGTGGCTTTCAGCTACATACAAAGCAAAATTATTTACAAACTTAATTTGGAAATTAACTATGCAACTCAACTGCGTTAAGCTGTGAGCTGTGATTTCTTCATAATGACAAAGGCAGTGTCGGTGTGCCAAAATTTCTGATGACTGGCTAGCTGGCTTGTCACATATAAAAGAATACAAAGAAAATGTGAAATTCAGAATGCCCAGCAGTACCAAGGGAGCAGAGGTCTGGTTAAAGTGTAAGTAAATGTTTTAAAGACACTATTTTCCTCAAACTTGATGACTCATTGCGGTCAGCTACTCAGTGGCAGAGCTTTGATTTTAGGGACCTTAAGATTTTGGCTCTGACTAAAAGTTTGTGCCAAGTGTACAAAGTTGAACATTTAACAACAGCCTAATTTGCCCCAAAATATCCTATTTCATAACCAACCACTCATGTAACAGGTTCGATAGCCACACATAGTAACTCAATAACAGCTCAGATGTCAATTTGGCTGACTGTCATGGTTACGCAATCTGGCAATGTTGCTGAATTTTATGACCAAATACAAGATATTAAATACAGTCAGAGAGGTTGTGAGGCAGATAAGAATTTTGAGACGTGAACACTCGCTCAAATTAAAGAAAATGAATGAGAATCTTTGTCAAAGTGATTTGAGTTTTCATCAAAGAGAGTCTGGTTATGTTATCAACTGACCACCTCTTATTTTATATCAAATGTAGTGGGCATCTTACTGAACACTAAGGCATAAAATGGCTTGTAAAGTCAATGTATAAAATCTGACACACTGACAAAGTACAATAATTACTGACAATAATTCATAGCGTGATTTAAATTAGAAAGGGTTAAGTGAATACATCTGACTGATATATTTTCCACCTGCTTAAAAGTAAATGCTGTGTTATCATTGATATCTGCTGTTGTGTATTAGACAACATATAGTCCCGTGCACCTGCAACCTGGGCTGGAGCAGATCTCACAGATGAAACGGTTGGGTCAGAGTCACCTTCGTGTGTGTGTGTGTGTGTGTGTGTGTGTGAGGCCTCAGTGAGTGACCATGCCATCACAGAACAGGAAGCCCAGCAGAGCAGCTGGTAATGACGGGGCTGTTTGGCACACTTTGGAGACTAACAAGAGGGATTCATTCACACACACAGAGGAAATTATATGAACAGAATCCATCCTTGCTTTGAATTCTTAAATAGTGAGAGCAAATATCGGCTGCTCTGTGCGTCACAGGTAGACACACATACACACACACGATAAAGAAAGTTGGCAGGCAGAAAGAGGAGAGGGGAAAAGGAGGTGGGAGGAATGAGGAAGAATAAAAAGAAAATGTAATGTATAGAAGAGGTGGACAAAAAATAGAAGGAAGTGATATGGAAAGAAAAGGTTGAAAAAACATTTTGAGAGTCTGATCGGTGATGCTTTAAACACATACACATAGTGTGCTGTAACATATGACTAAAATAGAAATATGTGATTGTTATTACAAGTTCTCATGAACATGAAGTTTACCAACTGAGAAATTGCAAGATATTTTAGATTTTTTTGCTTAAAAAACAGTCAAAATGATTGCAGCCTCATTTTCTGTCAATTGACTGATAGACTTTTTGTTTTAGCTCTTACACCTCCAACAAATAGCACACTCCAGAGATAAAATATGTACATGCACAGACTCATCTAAACGTCTTCATGGTATTAAGCAATCCTCTTGCAAGTCTGGCAATAAACAGACAGCAACTCCAGCTGGCCTGCGTATTGTCAACAGCAGCCTCTGTCCCGGATCCTGAGCCCATTATTGCATTATTACAAAATACACACACACACACACACACACACACACACACACACACACACACACACACACA
>NC_048426.1:11015410-11020350 GCF_013103735.1 Etheostoma cragini
ACACACACACACACACACACACACACACACACACACACACACACACACACACACACACAGTGGGCTTTAATACAAGCTTCTAAAAGACCATCATTTATCTGTGCTATTTCAAGGAGGTCCACAAATTGTACTGCCTGTAATATCACATCACTCAGTGTCCTGTGTTTGCATCCTCCGCTGCTCTATTCCTGGTTGAGAGGGTTCTCGAGGCTAAAAGTGAGAGTCTACCACTAATAATAACTAACATGATCAGGTTTTGCTTTTACCGTTTTACGTATTTGATAAGGAACAAGCCACACTGACAATTTAAGTTGTTTGCATTATGTTTAAAATTAATCAATGGTCTGTAAATGAATCTAACTAAACTGTTTTTGATAGTCGTTGGTTTCAGCCTCTCAAATTTAAAGATTTGGTGGCTTCCTTTGTCATATATGATGGTAAATTGAATATATCTGGGTTTTGAACTGTTGCTCATTTAAAACAAGCAGTTTGAACACTTGTTCTATGGGAAATTATAATGCCCAATTTTCACTAATAAACCTTTAATTAAGAAAACATTGATTGAGAAGGTAAATAATTGTTATTTATTACATTGTGTTTTCCATGTAATAATACTGTCACCATACTGTAAGGGATCTTATGTTTTAATATTGGCTGTCCACTTTCTTGTGGATTTTGATAACAACAATAATAATAATAATAATAATAATAATAATAATAAAGGTTGATGATTGAAATAATACTGGGCTATCTCTCTGTGTTTCCATCCAGCTAAACAATAACCATATCCATTTTTATTTGCATGCACTTGCAGCAATTTACGTCACTGTCCATAAATTACAATTCCAAACTGATGTGACGGTACTACACTAACAGCAGGGGCTCTGTGCATAAACCTTGATGTGCAGAGTAGCAGTAATATTACCACCGACAAGCTGGGGTTGACATTCCCAGCGGTTTAATTCTCCCAGGAAGAAAACCTCAATATTTTAATTTAATCCCCGGAGCAGTCATTTAGCCACTCAGTAATCCCCAGGTCCAGTGCTTAGTCTGATAATTACCCTTATTGGACACCCATAATGATTAGTTTTTGGTTTCACCCAAACAGTGCAGGCAGTTTCACAGGGCGGTTGCAGCGTTCTGCAGAGTGGAAAATCAATCATGTGTGGTATAGCCCAGGTCATAAAAGAATAGCAAGGGGTATGATTATTACTTTGCATGACAGGCGACAACTCCTGGACAGGACATGGTGCAAACTCTGAAATGTCTTTCCCTTGTTAGCAACACGATCTCTTTAAATATCACAAAACAGGTGGTGGCACTCTTACAGTGTCAGCATTAACTACTATAACTGCACTAAGGAATCATGTTTACTTGGAAATTAAGCTTTCTTCAGAGCCAGTTTAACCAAAACTAACTTGCTGTATGATTTCCCAGGACTGTAAACGCATGGATCAAGCCGTAATCAGGGAAAATGTAAGACATCTCACTTTTCCCTTTGCTGGTACTTTCATTTAACTTTCCTTTTGCATATATCCAAACATTTCAAAACTGACAGCATAAACTGCAGACATTCCCTCCACATGCGGTGTCACAATCCCCTTGAAAATACCATGGGAGACCCTATATGCAAAACTTCCTCCATGACAAACTGCCATGCTAAGTGCCTATGCAGAGTCCAGGAGGAAATGGGGTTCATAGCAGCTCAAGCTGGTAGCTCAGCTGGTTTAATCTACAGCTGGCTGGGAGGGCGAGCCTAACTGGAAAGCCATCAGTGATTTTTTTTGTCTCCTTCATGTCTGAAACAGGTCAAGGCAGGTCCCCTTCCATCTCCTTCCCTCCCTGTGCTGCTCTTTACAAGCCCCACCTGGCAGATAAGTATTCCACCACTACAACTACCTTTTTTGCTGTACTGGTGAGGCAGCACAGGGCACATTCTGTTCAGACTTTGGGTTCTGCCACCTTAGTTTCATAAATGTATGTTTAGCCTATGCAGCACAACACATTCCACCTCACATGAAGGAAAACAAACACAAACATACTCAACCAGAACAAAAACGTGTTTTGCAACTTCTGGTTATATTGGTATTAGTTGTGGTTTAATGTGTCAACCTGAATTCATTTATTCTATAAAATGTTGAACACTGTGAATCACATTCTTCTAAAGCTTCAATTTTTTTTTTTTTTTAACAAACAGTCCAAACATTCACATAGAAAGAGAAAAGCAACACATCCTCACATTTAAGAAGCTACAACCATTTGGAATTTCTCTTGATCACTTACAAATGTTCTGTCTATTGATGCATTAGATCAAACGCTGATTCAATTATTATAAAATTTAGGTTGTCCACCATCCAAAACTGAAACATGCACACACCTCATTTATCATTAGGTGTCTTCCAGCTGCTGTCAAAATGACTTAATTAACAGTGAACTCATTCAACAGATTAAAGACCTAAATACAGGTGGTGTTGAAATGTCATTTAGTATAAAAATCACTACAATATTATTTCAGTGGTGTGTCCATTCCTTGGTGTGGGTAATGTCCTTATGAGGATTATACATTGCCCTGAGTGTGATTTAGCTAACCCCAAAATATAATTTAGCCACTCAATATACTGTATGCCTAGTTACAAAAACAATTGCAGCAGCTAGGCCTACTAGCCTAACATAATATCATATCTACCACATATAGCTTACAGTAACTCCTTTCTGTATACACACTGACTCTAAAGTGTAGAAAATAAACTATATTTGTTTGTATGGGTAAACTATTTTCATGCTTCCCTATATCCTGATGGTAAAGAGGGCCTAAACGATGCCTTTGGCAGTCAGGTACAAAGTCTAGAAATGCGCGTGTGTGGATGATCGAGAATATTAAAAGAAACTAAAATATTTGACTTCATTCATAAAAAGAACCTAATTTTTTTTTAACGAAACAGTTAGTAAGTTTGGTCAGTTACATTTTGAGGATAATATCCTTTCCAAAACATGACTATGACTAGTAGGCACATGAATATCAAGAGCATGTAATGTTTTGAGTAGCCAACCCTTTTAAAAAAGGTTTTCATTAGCCCCATGTTCTGAACTACATTGCTTTGCTAGCTTGTTCGCAGCCTATATGAAAAAGCCTGGCGTCATTAAGTGCGTAGACGCAAGCGAATCGCAAACATGTAACAATTACGCCCCCAAATGCTTAAAAACTTGTAAAAACTGCGACGTGTTAACGAAAAAAAGATGTAAGTGGTGTAGGCACCGCTACATTTTAACCACCTGAGGTTTTGCCGCAGTCCTGGTTGCTTCATTTTGGCTACAAAACCAGCAGAGGAGGAGGAGAAAGACAAGGAGGAGGGTTAAAGAACTTGCCGCAGTTCAGACTTCTGCAGTCCCGACTGAGTGGATCCAACTCAGGAAGCCGCTCTCTGAATCCCTAAAACCGTGTTCCCATGTTCCCAATCCAACCCGAAACACACAAAAACTAAAGATTCTAATTTACCTTAGCTGGTCCACCGCTGGGTCAGAAAAACGCAGCGGTAAATCCACAACTTCACACGGTTTGTGCTCATGCGGACAGTAGGACTCGCTGCTGCCGACACGGCGAGAACAAGTTCATCCACATATTCTCAGATACAATCAGAGAGTTGAGGCGACAGGGGGACTGCGTTTTTTGGCTTTCCACTTTCCCTAAATTACTTTCGTCAGTTCTTTTCTCTCAGATATTCCCCTCCCTGGTCCGTTTAAGATCAAACCATCACATTCCACCGCGTCCTTAACAATGAAAAAAGGTGGGTTTTCCTTTACTGCTGCCGGAGGACCCACCCCTCGGGATGACTCTGCCCGGTCTGACCGCAAAGAGAACGCCCTTCCCGGCTGCAAGGTCCCGCCTCTCTTCCCCACATAACCTAGGCAAGTCTGGCCGGTGGGAGTAAATCCAAGCTGAGGTTGTGTGGATAGTCCGAGTATTTTAATATACCCCGAGTTAATCTCTCTCTCTCTCTCTCTCTCTCTCTCTCTCTCTCTCTCTCTCTCTCTCTCTCTCTCTCTCTCTCTCTCTCTCTCTCTCTATATATAGTGGTGTGAAAAAGTGTTTGCCCCCTTCCTCATTTCCTGTTCCTTTGCATGTTTGTCACACTTAAGTGTTTCGAAACATCAAACCAATTTAAACAATAGTCAAGGACAACACAAGTAAACACAAAATGCAATTTGTAAATGAAGGTGTTTATTATTAAAGGTGAAAAAAAATCCAAACCATCATGGCCCTGTGTGAAAAAGTGATTGCCCCCTTAACCTAATAACTGGTTGGGCCACCCTTAGCAGCAACAACTGCAACCAAGCGTTTGCGATAACGTGCAATGAGGCTTTTACAGCGTGCTGGAGGAATTTTGGCATTCAGTTACATTAGAGGGTTTTTGAGCATGAACGTCCTTTTTAAGGTCATACCACAACATCTCAATAGGATTCAGGTCAGGACTTTGGCTAGGCCACTCCAAAGTCTTCATTTTGTTTTTCTTCAGCCATTCGGTGGTGGACTTGCTGGTGTGTTTAGGATCATTGTCCTGCTGCAGAACCCAAGTTTGTTTCACCTTGAGTACACGAACAGATGGTCGGACATTCTTCTTCAGGATCTCTTGGTAGACAGCAGAATTCATAGTTCCTTTTATCACGGCATGTCTTCCAGGTCCTGGAGCAGCAAAACAGCCCCAGACCATCACACTACCACCACCATATTTTACTGTTGGTATAATGTTCTTTTTATGAAATGCAGTGTTCCTTCTACGCCAGATATACTTGGACACACACCTTCCAAAGAGTTCCACTTTTGTCTCATTGGTCCCCAGAATGTTGTCCCAAAAGTCTTGGGAATCATCAAGATGTGTTGTGGAGAAATTGAGACGAGCTTTGATGTTCTTTTTGCTCAGCTGTGGTTTTCTCCTTGGAAC
>NC_048426.1:11020450-11027269 GCF_013103735.1 Etheostoma cragini
CGAAACACTTAAGTGTGACAAACATGCAAAGGAACAGGAAATGAGGAAGGGGGCAAACACTTTTTCCCACCACTGTATAACCCAATCGCAATAGCCTATTAACATGTAGTCATGGAATTAAGTACCAAGATTATCATAAAGTCGCTATAAACTTAATATTACAAGAGTCCATATGTAAGCTAAATGAAACATGATTCTAAAATATAAATACTGTTAAGATTACTAGGTCTATATTTCCAGTAGCATAGACATATTATAAATCCCCATTGTAGTGTTATAACGCTTTTTTTGTTAGTGTGCAGTGTAATATGCATAACCTGTTGCTGATTATTGTGCATGCTTATACATGTACAAATACCACAAATAAAGTCATGCAAATTTTATGATGTCAGGTTGAGAAATGCAAGTGGCATTGCTGTGAGTAATGTTCCATGTGGAATTTAAGACAAGGGTTCTTTTCCAGCAGCTTAAAATATTTGCAACTGAGAACCATGGACCCCAATTTGACATTTGGTAAATGTGACTTGATATGGACTAAGCCTTACCCTAAAGGTAGTTAAGCCTCTGATGCAAAAAAGTTATGACAAGTTAATCTGAAGCAGTTTTTATAGCTATATAAATCATTATAGTTACTTTTTATTATTAAATGTATTTATTTATGTATTTGACATTTGACTGAAGTAATTTACCATCACAAATGAAAACCATAACCTCTGCGAGATTACAAATTAAAATTCTTCCTTTTTCTGTTTCTTTGTACGTTTTATTTGTATTTAAATGTTATGACTTGTCATGACCCTCTCGAAAATCTGATATAAATTATTCCTAGTTTTCTTTAGGATCCATTTGAACCCTTTTAAAGACCCTTAATGGTCATCTGATCATACTTCTGTTTGTTTTAGTTTTTTCTATATTTATTATAGCACAATATTGTTGTGGCACATACATTGGTTTACATGACAAGACACTCACTTAATATCTAACTTTAAATCTGAGTCTGTGGCTCTGTGATGGTGGATCAAGAGTTGCTGCATCGTTCAGCAGCTTGAACGAGGCCACGGATCAATCTGTGCTGTCACTCAGTGCAACCTCTCTTCTATCACTGTAGCTGGGTATGAAATACGTCCTGGTTTTAACAAGTGCCATTGAGTGTGCTAACTTCAACTGCACTCCAGTCATACAGCGGGATTACTGTAAAAGAAACCTATTGTTTACTCTATGTCTAGCTGCATGATTATGATGTGGCAGTAAATTGTTGTTTACTTCAGTTATGTTACTGGGAAAATGATTTCAGTAAAATTATAAATACTTCCTACTTCTTATTCACACACACACACACACACACACACACACACACACACACACACACACACACACATACACTTTATCTCTCTCTCTCTCTCTCTCTCTCTCTCTCTCTCTCACTCACTCACTCTCTCTCTCTCACACACACACACACAAACACACACAGTGAAGTGTTTGTTTTTTCTATTTCTCGAACAATTTTGAGATTTTTGATTTTTTACGTAACATTTCTTTAGTCAGCAGCAGAGGTAGACATAAACACTGCCACCATTTTAGGACTTTGTTTTAAAGACTCTGTTATATTATCAAAAACAAAATCCATATTACCTGATTGCAATTCAATTGCTAAACCGAACGACTGGAACTGTTAAACCAAACGACTGGAAAATACAGTTATTGGATATCAAAAGCATCACATTCATCAGTGACCATGACTGCGTTCTGTGTGACTTAAACAGTGTTTTGTGGAGATCCTCACAGTCAAGCCATTGTTTTCCCCCTCATTAAACCTCCCTCCCTCGTAAAAAGCCATAGCACCCTATCATATCATTTCACACAATGGGCCTTACAAGGTAAAAATAATGTTACTGTGATACTCTCTCCAGGTGGGGAAAAAGCCAAAGATACAAAGTAATCAAAGACCAATTAAATTCTTTCAGAAGCTGCTGCAAGCTAAAGGCATATCACCTGAACACCACAGCAGAAAAGCCCAGCGCAGGTGCATGTAAATATGTAGACATTCAAACAACTCTTGATCTATGAAGAAGCAAAGCACAAAACAATCCATCAGGGCAATATAAACAGTAAGATTGCATATAAGTAAAGTCAGGCATGGAAAATGTCTTTTTTTATGAGGGCGTGTATCGACCATGTTTCATCCGCTTTGAGAAACCTGTCTCATGCACAGACAAGTTTCTGTCATTCTGGGAATTTGCCTTAATACATCAAATTATATAAATGCAAATGCAAAATGCAGACTGCAAGCTGATGCACAAATACAAGATTGCCGGGAATGTAATGTCACATACTGTAGCACACACAGGATTCAGGAAGAGCAATGTTCAAGCCAACATCCTTCCTAATCACAAACATCCTTCACTACCCCAAAACATTCACTTGTTTATTCAAATACAAATTTGTGGATGAACAGCGCAAATCATACTCAAATTAAGGCAGTTTTCCAGTGGTTGCAACAGCAGACTATTTCTAATAATCCTGTAAAGATCACCAAAACTACAAGCAGTCAATACTACATTGCAAAGATCAGGTCACCTGCCAACATTATTTTCATTTACATTTTTGTAAGAAAAATATATGCCCAGACTAAGTCGGATTTAATGCGACAATATGACTAAAGCTTTCCTACTTTGTGTCTGTTTTACAGCCGAGATAAGGATTAATGTGCTTAATTCACTGTCCTCTCAGAGTGGGTCATGGCCCGTATTTAAACAGATGTAACCCTGATGGATCAAAATGTGGGACAGCTTGTCATGGAGGGGAAACATGGACTTATCTAATGTTATCAACACTGACAACATTGTGCAACATTGTGCAAGCTAACGTCAATGTAGGCTAGCATGCCGTGTAGGTGTTATGTTTGAGGGGAGCTTTTTAAAGAAAGCATCACTTGAACAATACTGTCATGTGAATTTACATAGCTCAAAATCATGACAATATTTTCCATTGTAATCACTAAAGGGTGACTTTCAACAGCTCTTACTGATATTTGAGGTTTTGTCTTTAATTGGAAATCCACAGAATGTCCCATGAGGGAGAGAAAGCTCCAAATCCTTTGATAAGAATAAATATCTTGTCTTTACTGTCAAGTACCTTGTAAATCTTGAAGCACAGAAGCCTTGGCCTGTCCAACTCACCCTCTCATGGCCCTCTCTTTTTCACTGCAGGGGGAAATTCCTCAAACCTCGGCTTTTGGCATGCAGTAGATGTGCCGGACCCTTCACTCTCTGCTCTGCCATGGACCCTCTGCCAAACAAGACGTGCAGCTACCTATGCATCATTTCTCAGCTTCTCCCCGTTCTTCATAAGGGGCCTGAGCACACAGCAAAGGCCTACCCGTCTGTTAAATATCCTACTGGGGCGTTTCATGTCCACCAGAGGCAAAGTGCCATGGATCAAGGTGAGGTAAAGGAGCAAGTGTGAAAAGGTGTTAATGGGACAAGAGGAGCTGAACACAGGCAGCTCCCTCCCTTCCTGCCTCCCTGAGGAATGCATGACTCTGACTATATAGCCAGCTATCCCATTAAGAAAAGAAGAAAAAAACATTATGAGGCCTTGGCAGTATTCCCTCTCCCTGTCTTTGCACACCTGGACTAAAAGTACAACCACTCCTTGGGAGAAAGGAATTTCCTTGGACTGACCTGTGCAGCAGCGCAGAACATCAGGGATCACCTGCATGAATCTGTATCTGATTATTTTACATTTTTTTCTGGGCCATTTAGAGGCCAAATGGAGGAGTATGTTTGAGATAAAGAATCAGATGGCATGCAGGCAGGAGCCAGATGCAGGTGTTCAGCCTTTGCAAGAATTTGTGCCAATCTATTGCCAGTGCAACATGGTATGTGTAGGCAACTGTATTTGAATTCAACATTTATTTTTTATCATTACCCTCAACTTAAAAAAAAAGTAGGTTTCTTGTAATTGATTGATAAATGCTGCGTTCAAAAGGTGAGTGAATCAACAACTGTTTAGTCCCCTCGGCAACCATTACAGTCAAATTTGTCTACTGTGATATTTTCTCAGTTTGAAGCGCTAGTTCTCTACTACCGTAGAAGTCAGTGTAGGGGGTAGACGGCAGGTTTGCATTGTTTTCATTACCAGAGGAAACAACCGTGACTCACACCTCTGAGAGTGGTGTCTGAATGGTAAATGTGAAGCTACAGCCAGTGAAAACAAGGGGGAACAGCTTGCCCGGCTCCATCACAACGTAACAGAACCCACAAGAGTTGCTGTTTCCCCCAGTTTCCAGTCTTTGTGCTAAGCTAACCGGCTGCAGGCTGCAATGGCGGTGTTAAGGGGGTGGGGGGGTCAGTGCCCCGATTTATTACGCCTGCCCCCCTTCTGGCCCCCCTAACTTTGGTTAATATTTTTGTATATTTTTCACCCCAAATGTATTCCCAAAAGGGAAATTGTAATTATTCATAGGCAGACATAAATAAAATGTTTGCGTATGAGTACAAGTATGAGCATTCTTGTGTTTACACTCCATACAATATATTTCCAATTTTTGAACCAAACCACATCTCACATAAAGTGGTCTCCATTCCATGACCAAGACAAATCTCACTCGCTTGCTGTGGAATCTTTTCAATCCCCACCCAAACCACGAGCTGCTAGATGTATCACAAAAAAGATATTTTTTCCTTTTTTCTTTTTTAGAGTGGAAGCCTGTATACCCAGCAATGGCACAGCACGTCTGGCAGTTATGCAGGACTCAACCACCAAAAAGCTCTGGTGTCTTGTTCCACCGCCAAGCCATAATAACAGCAATAAGGTTGGGGAGGCTCGTTAACCTTAATCTCGGAATTACACTGTGGCACCAGGGGGAGTTGGACGTGTTGTGTTGTGTGTTACATAGGAGCCTGAAATAAACACACAGAGAGGGGTAGTTCATGCAGTTCATACAGTGCTGGATGAAGCCTTTCTACCTGCGGGCTAAAACCACTGTGGCCTACCACTGTTCACTTTTTCAAGCAAGATTCCTTAGCCTCTTCTTCCCCTGTGTGGTTTGAATGCATTACTGCAACGGCCAAGAAAGTTTCAGTTAGGAACAGGGTTGCAAGTATATATGCAAAGGACTATTGAAATATTTGTCACAGCAAAAAAAAAAAAAAAAAACTATATATATAGATATATATACATATATATGGATAGATACATAGATAGATAGACAGGTACAGATATTAACCCTCAAATTGTGCAAGATTAATTGTCATCATTCGGACTATCAGCCCAATGTCATTATTCACCATGGACAAATAAATTGGTTTAATCAGAGGTTTGACAAACCTGTAAATCAATTACAGCTGTTCACATTTCAATATTGGGAGAATAAAGAAAGCAAAACTTGAAGTTGATTTTTTCCCAATTTGGGGCAAGTTGAACTTAGTTTTGTGACAACCCAATTCTAGAGGGTTATAAAGTGAGTGTTTTTAATGCCCAGAAGTGTGTTTAAAGTGATATATTTATGTTTTTCTTACCCCATGCCCCAAGATGCAGTTGCCATGTTGGGATAGATAGATAGATAGATAGATAGGTAGATAGATAGATAGACAGATAGATAGATAGATGGAACAGAAGGATACTCTATTGATCCACAAAGGGAAATGCAGGGTCCCAGTACCTTAGAGACATTAAACACAACATATTCATACATCATAAACAGGCTGATAAATGACAAATCCACAAGACTAATATGGTCAATAAAAGAAAAGACACTAAATCAAAAATTAAAAAAATCCACATGATTGTATTAAGAGATTTATAGACGCTTGCAGTGACAGGGCAGGGATTGACCCTGAAATTCAGAATGAATGGTGAGGTAAAGAGCTCCATGAGAGTGTGCGTCATGGTGGTAGTGCAAATAAGTCCAATGGTGCAAGGCCAAAGTCTAGAGACCAGCAATAAATATAGACAATATAAGAGAATGATGTAGACACAGTAGCCTAATATTAAAAACTACAACAATCCAAGGAAGTTTTCAACAACAAAAAAAAACATTAAACATTGGCATTATAAAGGAGTAAAGTAGACAGTAGGAAAGACACAAATCAACAGTCATGGTGGATAATGGTTTTTAATAATAAACTCTATAATAGGCAAAATCCTTTAAATGTTTAACCACCAAATTTCACAAACCTCATAGCTCAATTGTTGATTTAAGTTATTCCTAAGGGAGCATAAGAAACTGATGTTGCTTTCTGAAATGTACCTTTCATGTTTGCCTTATGGTCCCAGAAAAGTAACGTTAAACTGTAACTACGCAACATTATTGGCCATGCGGCCACTTGCTTAGGAAAATTAAAACACATTTTAATGATAAAGGGAAGTAATAACCGCACATTTCACCATAGTGGGTGTCTTTTTTTGTTTTGACAGACATGAACAAACAGGAAAACATAGAGGTGGTGCGTGTTGCACCATGCAGGGCTTTCCTAAAAGAAAAGACGTTCTCAGTTCACACGTCCCTCGTCTGGAACTTTGAAGCACTGACAGACACGCCCATTCCGTCAGCTAGGGTACTTTGTAGCTGCTGAGGCAGTCAGTGTTCACTTGGTGAGAGGACAACAAGAAGTCTGGTGAGTCACAACAAGCCTACATTTCATTTTGTTTCTTAAAAAGTAGAAAGATAAAATAAACTGTAGAGTAACACTTTCCTTTGAATTTCTGAATTCTGAATTTGCTGCTGCGAATGTGCGACAGATAGACAGAAAGGCAGAAAGTCAGAAGTCGGACAAATAGACACACACACTCACACACACACACACACACACACAC
>NC_048426.1:11027279-11045986 GCF_013103735.1 Etheostoma cragini
ACACACACACACACACACACACTTAAAGAACCACCAGAATGGTTTACACTGATGTTGATGTGTTTTGTCTCCCACAGACAGAAATGCTGGCCTCAACTACAGAACAAGTTTTTGTAACAGGGACTTCTGGTCTGGTATCTTCAGCCAGTAATGGCTCAATCTTCCTTGACTCTGAGTTTCGTTACATCCTTCTCCCGGTTGTCTATGGCATCATCTTCATCCTGGGCCTCTTCGCTAACATCTATGTGCTGTTCGTCCTGCGCTGCCTCCGTGAAGCCAAGGCCATGGGCGAAATCCGCATCTACATGACAAACTTGACCATTGCTGATCTCCTTTTTGTCTGTGCCCTTCCCTTCTGGATTGACTATTACAGTCGGCATGGCAACTGGGTCTACACAGACTTCATGTGCCGGCTGACTGGCTCGTTGTTCTTCATCAACACCTACTGCTCCATCCTCTTCCTTGGGGCCATCAGCGTCAACCGATACTGGGCAGTCACCCGGCCCCTGGATGCGGCCTCCTCAAACCACAGACGTCGTGGCATCATCGTCTGCGTTGCCATCTGGGTATTGACCGTGGGGTTGGCCATCCCATATATGGCATTTCCAGGGACCAACACTGATGATAACAACTCCATTCACTGTTTTGAGGGGTACCAGAATGAAACTGACATCCAGAAGAAAACAGTGGCTGCCACTCACTTTGCAATAATTGGAATGTTTTTGGTTGTCTTTTTCCTGGTCGTGGTGTGTAATTCCCTTATTGCTCGAGCGTTACTTTCTCAAAATCCTCCTCAGTCAGAGTTCCGGTCTGAAACGATTATATCGAGGAAGTCCAACAGGACCATGTCCTCCTCAACTAAAAGGCCCAGGGGGGTGAAACGGAGAGCTCTGCAGATGTTGTTAGCAGTGGTGGGAGTGTTTGTTGTGTGTTTCCTGCCCCACCATATTATTCAAGGCTTTTGGGCACTGGCAGTGTTGCAGATCACACAGGGCTGGGGCCACGTAGACTGGGACCAGAAGACTCTTCAGGCACTGAATGACGCTCATCAGCTCACTTTGCTTCTCATGGGCCTCAACTGCATTTTGGATCCTGTAGTTTACTATTTTGCCACAAGGAAGTTTAGAAGGTACATCATGGCCCAATTTAAAAAGGTAGTAAGGGGAGAGGGGTGCTCCCAGACGCTCACCTCGCAGCTCTCCATGGAAAGCAGGAATAATTGCCAGAGACTCAATAGCGAGCCTCAACAGCCGGAAATGGAATGATTTGAACATGTGTAATATTTGTACAAAAATGTAGATATCGATTACTTCTGATTCAACATTAGATGACATGCAGTATTTTGTTTGTGTTTTTGCACCTCCAGAACTATGAGCAGATTTTCCTGGTACTGTAATTTAGTGTTGGTGACTCTACACCCTCTCACACACATTATCTTGACATTTAATGCCCTCATACTCTTTGAGGGCCGTTCAGAATTGCACAAGTCATCCTGTTCTTCCTGTGTGACATACGAGCTAAAAAGAAGATGTTTCACAAGACCGGACACGTTATTTCAATCCTCCCACAGGTGTTGTTCTGCCAATAGAGAAGTCACATCTATATACAGAGCCTAGTCCTCTCTTTTTGGGTGTTAAGGGGGGAGATTCTCCATAGATTCTACACACAACTTAGTAGGTTTCCTCGTCACACATGACATATGATAATTTGGTATTGTGAAATGAGGGAAACAGTAATGCTTGAGCTATGTTTCCTCTCTGGCATCCAATATTGTGACATTGCATGTCTCATGGTAAAAATCCCTTGATTCATGTGATGTGACAAAGAAACCCAACACCTTTTAATATTCACCCACCTACTGTGTTTTACACAATATACTGTGAGATTACTTGCTGTTGCATGACAGACGTATAAAGCATTTTTATTAAGTAGAACACTTTTCATCATCTTGTATGGTACTCAAAAGTGTGTGTAATGTTATTTTGATTTTCCAATAGGAAAAAATACTGGTTTTACTCCATACAGCCGATTTTTGTAATTACAATTTTATTTGTCTTTCATTTGCTCTATTGTGATGACTAAAGTAAATTAAAAAGTCAGTTTCTGACATATCCTCAAGCTGTGATATGTCTGTCAATCCGTGTACACAGAAAGGAAAAAGAAAACAGCAAACTACAGGCTTCATTAACATGCACTAACACAGAGAAGGACATTTGGTGGGAATATATTACCTAGCTATAACTATAGATCTACAGGTTTTACAACATTCAAATTGTTTAATTTTGTGTGGTTTTGTGAAATTAGATTGAATCAAACATGGTCAAATTTAATGCTAAGCTCTATTTGCATATATTCTGCTTCTAAACGAAATGCTCTTTTTGTCTCCGTGAATGTTCATGACAGACTTGAGTACAGATTATCCACAGAAACACTGGTGGGGTCCAGATCACAGTAGGCTTGGCTGGTGTAATTCATGTACACATCTCTGTCACTTTCAATCTGTGGCAAACCTCCCCTGGTGTGAAGAAAAATGTGAACAGACGGTTATTATATACAACCTTCTAACTCAGCTGGCTTAAAACACTGTGTGTATATATATGTATATATATAATATATATATATATATATATATATATATATATATATATATATATATATATATATATATATATATATATATATTCCTATGGAGACTTACTTTGGTGACTTTTCAGGTCCAGGAAAACCTTTAATAAAACCAAGAAATCAAAATCATCTACAGAATATTTGCTTAAAATTGAACCCAACAGGAAATGTTCTATTGTGTTCTTTACCTTTAGCTGGAATGTTGATGGTCGATGTGGCACCAACTCTTTGCCAGCCCAGCCAAAAAAGGACAGCAAAGTTGATGCTCAAGGCCAGGAGGGAAAGGACAAAAGCAGCTATTCCCAACTGCTCACCGACTGAGACACAGCAAGAATTATAAGAGAAAGGCTTAGTTGTGGGGCAGTTGTTCAAATAATGGATATATTAACATACTGCAGATCAATTGATATCTGTAAAAAGAACTCTCATGCAAAAGGCAATTTAGAAGCAGTGGTGCCATTGCATTATTTGTCTACCCGAGGGTCCTGACAAATTTTCACTGACATTTTCAACTTTAAACGTTTCCAATATCACAATTCTTTACCAACAAATTATCAACTGCTCATTGGGCCACCTGGGATTGGTGTAAACCCTCTGTAAACAAAACAGGGATTCATGTTTACCTTTTAAGTCTATTTTGCAAACATGTTGCCTGAACATAAAATTTGCCTATTTGCACACATCCTTTAAGAAAGGATACACTATTATCCCGAATTTTTGGACTTGACTAGAAATTTACATGGAAATCTGTTGCCTTAAACTGTCTAAGTTTTTACACAAGGTGAAACTTAACAGGCCAAGCTGGATTAACACAGAGCAGTAAGTTGATGCAGTAGACAAATCAAGTTTACATAAGTAATCATTACTAACAATTTCTTTCAGAAGTCATGTTGTTTGAAATAAGCATGTTAAGTTAACATAGCAATGCTAGAGACTATGGCTTTTCCTTTTCCTTTGTGGCAGTACAGCTTCAAGATTAATGTATTCAACACATTAGTTCTAATAAAGCAGAAGAGACTACAATACACAACACATTGCAAATTTACGATGTCTTAAATAGGGTGACAATTTGTTTCCTGTGAGCCTTTGCATTGAACAGTTCCAATGACCCCGGCCTTTCCACACAGAAACTTAACATCCTTATTTATCTCTGCTTAACATGATCTGTGCACTGAATACTTGTGCTTAGATTATTACAAACAACCAATGAGATTTATTAATGAACATGTTTTTTTAACAAAACATGAAAGAATAAGTAGTGACCACTGAAAACTTTAATCAAAACTAAATTTGCGTATACAGTGTACGGATTAACGTATCATTTAGTTGTTTTTGTCTACCTGATGTCCAATATTTCCTCTTCTTTTCTGTTTTTGGTCTCCACCAACTTCTAAATCCATGGCGTTCAAATGCTTGACAATGTTCACCCTCTAGTCTAAGTAGTAGCAGATAGCAAGGTTTTTAGAGCCCTTTTGCTAAAAACAGCTTGCCAGAAACAGCAATGAGAGCATTGAGAAGGAACCATAACAGCCAAGTTGGAAGCTGGACAGCTAAACTGTGAGCTGAAAGACGCAATGAAGCTCCTTAGAGCTGAGGGAAACGGCTGCGTTAAAAAAGACAACCAACCTGTTGCAGTCACGGAGATGATGTAGACAGTGTGGTTGGAGCTCACCACGCTCCTCTGAGTGAAATTGCTCTTGCCACGGCACCTGTAAAGGCCGCTCTGCTCCGGTTTGGTAAGGGTCATCATATCTCTATCTGTTCCCACATCTTGCCAAATCTGATTTTCCATGCGTTGCCAGGACCACATGACAGACACGGGGATGGTGAAAGCCCTGCAGTGCAGGTCGACTTTCTGACCTGCTGCAACTGGGTAGTCTGGTGTGGCCACCAGCTGCAGAGGAGATAGCTTTTCTGGGGAGAAAGGAGGGTGGGGAAACTAAATCATTAAATTAACTCACCTTAACATTTAGCTTCAAACACTACTGTGTCTATTAGTGTACATCCTTACAGAGCTACCTGTATGGCTAAAGACACTTGATCTTGTTCTTAATTATTTCATTTCATT
Organism: Etheostoma cragini; assembly: GCF_013103735.1. Lineage (NCBI taxonomy): Eukaryota > Metazoa > Chordata > Actinopteri > Perciformes > Percidae > Etheostoma > Etheostoma cragini. The sequence continues at coordinate 11,031,973 of NC_048426.1, forward strand.
GCAATTACTGAAAAATGTAATTCTGGATCACCTTCTTTGGCTGTAGTTTCAGAAATGTTCGGTGAAGAAACATAGGTTTTAGGCAATGTAGTTGTGGATTTCACTGTAAATACAAGAAGCACAAATAAAGGTTAAGGTTAAATAAAGGACAGTATATTTGAAAACCAATACCCTGGATTCTGTTATTATTATCACTAATGAAAATGCCCTTACCTTGTCTCTTACACAAAAAGAACAGGAGAAAAAAGCTTAGCCGCATGTTGTTTTGTGATGAGCAAAGAGCAAATGCAACACTCACTTCAGGCAAACAGGTACAAGAATTAATCAACTGTTATGATTAAAACACAGGTGAGAATGGAGGAAGTTCAAGATGGGAAACTGAAAGAAAGGGAAGTTGCTGGTTCCTTTTATTTTTTACAAATATTCAGCAAAACAAATAATAAGAGAATAAACAATCAAAAAACACTCCTATTTTGTATACAGGGCAAGTAGCAGAATGCAATGTATCAACCTCCAATACCTTGTTATTGGAATAAGCAAGTTACACAGGAAGCAGAAAGGAAAGTCTTAATAGGAAAAAAGAAAAAACTATTATACATAAAATCTTAGAACCTTAGCTGAACCAAACCAAAGGATAAGAGTAAATAAATACTAATGCACAAGTCAGCATGAAGAGAATAATAATTAAACCTAATCTCACCCTTGAAAGCCTCCATTTTGTAAAATATAGAATGTGTCAATCACTTCATAAAAAACAGTTAACCAGACTCCAAAGTTTTTATATTTTTTATTTGAGAGCTGGCGGGCAACTCTATCGGACTCTCAACACACACTTGGTTTTAAACATTTCATATCTGCAATGGTGGTCGGCTTCAGGCTCAGGCTGTGATGACAGCTAAGATTGTTGTTGTTGGACAGTTTAACACCAGACCTCTCACCTGAGGCAAATGCTCACTGGCTGCCAGAGCACATGGAGGGCAGGTTAGGAGAAGCAAGTGGATTAATATGGTTCTGCAAAGAGCACAGAAATTAAAGTTTGTAATTCAAGGTTTGGTTGTTTTAAACTCCATAAAATTGTTCAGTGTTCTTGTTACACTCATTCAAACATATGGCCACTTGTTTTCATCAATTGAGAGAACATTGTGTATTTCTTGAAAGCTCACCCAAACCTTAACCACAACCACTACATATTGAACCCCAACCAAACCATCACCATCAAATTGTGTGTAGTTCAAACCACGATCATATCCATGTGTTAACACCAAAGTAAAGGTTGTCCCCAGATGGGTGGCTGATCACCCTTTTTGTACACACAATTTGAGTGGTATCTTGATTAAATTCATAAATCCACATGCTGATAATTACCTATGTTTATGATGATACACTTTGGCACAAACAAAGTTGACCCTACAGTTACATCCCTGAAATGCAGGAAGTGCTTTCTCTTGCATCATAAAACTGTTACTGAAATGTACTAACAGCTTCTGTTTCTCACCACAGAACAAACCATCTAGGTAAATAGGTAACAGATCTATGACATCAAGGGGTAAAATACACATTCAAAACTTTTGCAGAAGTAGAAGTAGCACTAGAAACTTGTACATTATTAAATAACAAATTAAAACTTAAGCTGCAAGCAGTAATGATGGGCCCCCTCACCCCCCATGTTGGAAGGGCTGTCGGGAAGCCAGTCAAAGTGGGCCGTGCATTTGTGCAACTGTCGGACACTGTGCTAGTCAGACTGTATTTCCTGCGTGAAGTCTGTGGCTTTGGAAATTATGTATTGCAAATATTGAACCAGGTCCTGTGTCCATAAGTGTCAACAACAAATGGTTTGTGCAAGGGGCATGGCAAAAGTATAGGGGGCAAAGCAAACTGTCACTAATAACAAATGATCTCTCTGCTGAGTGCAATGATGCATCCTACAAATGTAAGATTGTAAAGTAGTTACAAACCACATCCTTTTTCCTTTGCCGAGAGACGGTCGGAGTGCTCGGGCCACAATGATGCAACAAAAAGTGTCAAATGTGAAGTACCAAATTGAAAATACTGAGCAAACTGAATTTTACCTGTGTGCTGTAAGCCTACTTTAATATGTGGGCCACTGTCAGGAGCAGCTTCACAGCCTTCCAATAGTGTAACCCTATCATTTCTTAATCGTGATCATGTTTTCCTTGAGTTGAAGCACATTTTACAATCCTGTTGAGTCAGCCTTTGTTAGTACTTATAGTAGCCAAGGTTTAGGCTGCAGCTTCATGATTCGTCTTTGTTGTGCAACAGCGCATATCAGAATTAACCTAAGAAAACACAGAAACAAAAAACAACTTGGTTTCATTTCCACATTGTCACTGTGAAATTTGCAATAGATACGATGACGAAAGGGTTGGAAAAAGGCACAAAAGTCACATTGCTAAAATGGTATCACGGCTTAATGTTTTCAAAGCAGCACAAAATATGAAAAATGTATTGTTTTGAGAAATTGGGATATTATTAGAAGGGGAACATATCTACACCCCTATTTCCTGAAATGTTTTTTTCTTTTGATCTAAAAGAGATAGAGAGATAGCGTTATATAGTGTTTCTAAATACACCCTGTGCTTATTTGTGACTTCCTCTTATTAAAGTTGCACATACCAGAGAAGACAGAGGAACCTCTCTCTCTCTCTCCCTCTCTCTCTCTCTTGCCTTCTGTTTCTTCCTCATCAGAGAGCCACTGAGGTCTCCATTCAGCTGCAGCAGGCATCTTAGAGCTCTCTCTCTCTCTCTCGCTCTCTCTAAAAGAAAGATAGATGATGATACCATATAATTATCTATAACTGCCCTCATTTGTGTGTATGATGATGCATGTGTCTTTTGCCCAAGTCATTATTCTTCATTATTCCTCTATTATTCATTATTCTGCCTGTACCACTGGCTACAGTTATGCATGTAGCCAGACACTACTGTGGCCCTCCTGTCAATAGATGGCATTGGAATAATGGGATGAAGTTTGTGTGATCCAATAGCATAATTAGTGTTACACTTTATTGACTACCTGTGTCTACCTATGAGTATTATCTGTCTGATCTCTAGGGAGAACCATCTGCATTGTGACTAATGAAGCAGATTTGGGACCAGATAATAAATAGTGGGAATCCGTGGTAAGGGTGGGGAAATGTGGTGAGGAAAAAGCAGTTCTAACAGTCATCATCTGTCAGTTTTTCTTTGATAAATAATGTCAAGAGTAGAGTACCATCCACAAAACCATCAGGCTGTGTGCAAAAAGAACATAAAAATGAATAGGGAAAGAGAATGTTAATAACTGGGGAGGGTATTGGGCTCTCCAAAAGAACAGAAAAACACACCATGCACATTTTCATTGGAACATTCAACAAAATAAAAGAAAGATTAAATTTGATTATAGATCAGTTTGGTCCATGCATAAAGTAGATGTCTAACCTACTTTTACTACATTTTGTACAAAGATCCAGTGAATGAAATTTGAGGTGTGATGGAGGATTTATTTAGTGTAACATGAGTAATGTCAGTCACACAGCCCTTTCCTAACATTAGCTAAAAGCTAAAGCTGTAGCAGCACCCCATAGTATGGCTGCATTTTATAACTTATGGATTCAACTTGTAATTGGCAGGTTCTTTGAAGACAGTCTTACTTCTTTTTAAAAGAATCTCACTTTAAACACCATGCTTTAAACCCGAAATATCATATTTCCTTTGGCCACTTGGAGGCAGCGGGAACAAACTGGGAACACATTGAGAAATCTTTACCTTTTAACAACAGTTCAGGTTAGCATGACGAACTTGTTAACGGACAACTTAATTTGCTACTCATCCAGAAGTAACGGAGTAACATTAGGATTCATTTGGAACCGTGTTTCTGGCCAACTGATGAATGTAAGTCTAATATGTAGTCTCTTTAAGTTCGGTTTTGGTTAGTACGAACACCTGAGTGAAAAACCTCGCAATTTAGCGTTAGCTGCTAAATTATTAACCGTCTGCCGCATGGTGCTGAGCAGGTAGCATACAGTGGGTTTTTGGAGCATTTCTTTAACTGCAAATGATGCCATGAGAGACATGCCATAGTGAGCCAAACAACAGTTGTGTGGGGGGGGGGTACAGCTAGACAAACTGGCTAGCTTGTTCGAGCTCTTTCACGTTGTCGGCTACATTGTTATCACATTTGACAATATTGTAGGCAAAAATATCGGTTATTGACGATTTTATGTAAATACAGACTTAGTGAGGCTGCAAAGCTTACCGTTTGCAAGTTTGCAACAGTTACAAAGAGATTAGGACAGTTTGGTTCAGTTTCAGTCATCCTTAAAGGTATATTTTAGCATACAGAACAGGTAAAAGTGTGAAAAGGACAAGCTTCTTGCGTTTGAGGGTGGATTATCTGGATTTTCTGCAGCTACAGGCCTTAAATGTGTTTATTCTGAGTAAGCGCTTTAACTGAGCAAATAATCAACCACTGGGTGGTGCTCAGCACTCATAGTTTCCATCCCTTTCTATAGTTTGATACATCAAAGCCTCAGATAGTACAGTAGCCTTCCTTTCAGGCTTTTTCCCTGTGATCCCCAACCATCAGTCTGCAATTTTAGTTACTAGATTGATATGGATGACTGCCTATAAATCCCATATCTAAGTTGTGTAACTGAGGAGAAATCCATCAGGCAGGTTTCCCAATGCACTGAAAGATCGCACTGAAAATGTCACTTAATTGCAGGGATACTGAATGTATTCCAACACACCATGTTGGTTTTAATGATAAATTGAGCCAGATATCATTCAAATCTTGATTACAGTTTTCTTCTTTGATTATAGATTATATGTTAAAAAAAATCTATGTTTACGAGAAGACTATACTCTGGTTTATATGTTAATTTCCTTCATATGAATTCATGCTCTTGTCTGCAGCATAACCACACAATTGCCTTCAGTGTGACTATCTCTGGCTCTGGGGACTTTTTAGTTCACACTTGAATTGTTATGTCCCTTCTCTTGTGCTTCCAGTTTCTTTGTGTGTTCTGAACATTATCTCTGCAGGGGGTTACTGTCACTTCGTTACAGAGGAAAATACATTATCATGTTGTTGAGTGGAGAAAGCATGAAATCCAGTCAGAGATTTCCTCTTGGAGACAATTGCTCATAATGGCCCAAATGAAATATGACGGCATTTTGTGTGTATTTGTGTGTGTGTGTATGCATGTGAGTAAGCAGAGAGATGGAGGAGTGCACTCACCCCTGTAACATTTTTTGATGGATAACTTTTTTCTCTCCTCTCGTCACACGTTGGTTGTCACGGTGATGACGAGTGGCTTTCTTCTGCTTTTGTGGCAGGCGGTGGGATGTGACAGTCTTACGGGCAGCTGCCAGCATGCGTCTCATTGCTCTTTCTCCTACAGACTCCCCTCCACTGCCTCTATCCCCCCCCCCCAGTTCAAATAATAAACTCCTCACTTATTGTCCATTTTACCAGTCCTCTCCTCAGCGATCCACAACACAGCATCTTAAACCATGAATATCATGTCTTTCTCCCCCATCTCCCTCAGCTGACCTGTGTGGTGCTTCAGAAATAATAACAGCATTGAGAACAGCAACAGCGGTGACAAGAGCTATTACAACGCCATGCAACACAACAACAGAGGACAGACAGCAATCCGCACCAGATGGGTGCTTCCTGTGCCAGGCAGGAAATGGCACTGAGCTCCCTCGCCATCATATTTTATTTTAGCAGAGAACAGAGATGATCATCACTTCATCCTCGACACATCCATCCCCCAACGGGTGAGCTGTAAATTCCTTTCAGTTTTATTTTTTTTTCTTCCTCATCTCTGCGTGGATCCCACTTCAGTTGTTGTCATCGTTGGCAAGAAATATTGGGCTTATTCAAACTCTAAGATTTAGCCTCTGAGCCTTTCCTCTGCCTGCTGTGGCGTCTCTCTGGGTAGAACAGCAATGAGCCTATTGCGGCTGACCACACACAACTGACTGACATATGAACCGATAGGGAGCTTCTAACAAAAATTCAACACTATCCAATTGAATTATGTTATTAACAGTCAGTGTCAAATAGCACCATATTAATTTACAAAGAGCCAGAGTAGCTCATTAATGCCTTGACACTCCAAGCCGACCGTTGGGCCGTCAGCCTAACTAGGATGTGTGTTTACCACACCATTGCCAAGCGTCGGCCTTTGTCGGCCTTTTTTTGGCCGATTCGACATCAGCGGTCGGCGGCCGAACAGCCAATTCATCTGATTGGCTGTTCAGCTTGAAAATAAGAGAGAGGAACACAAACAAGCGACTCTGACAGGCAAACACAAAGCTCTTTTCATTTTTCATCTTATCTGATCAATCTAATACACAGAAGAGCTGTCAAACTGGTCAAAAACAGTGTTTGAATGTTTCTTCTAAAAAAAACAATGAATGATTGGAATAACTATTTTTTCACATTATAATGTTCATAAGAGGGCAAATGTACAACAACATACAACATAGTAGCATAACTACTTGTGTAGGCATATTTACACACTCTACATGCCTACACAATTTTTTTGATTTGATATAAAGACCGTGATAGACCTCTCTCTCTGCGCCCTCTGCACCATTAAACAATTACCCCCCCTAGCAATAGCAATCAAGCTAGCTTTCTAGCCAGCCGGCCAGCAACTAAATTACTTAAATGTAGCAACTTAATGTTTAATTCCCACGCTCATGTCACATAGTAGGAATGCACACTGCTATCGCCAGATGAGTGATATGTTTTTTCGGCTACTAATATTATAAGGAACACTAACTTTGGGTCAAAGCAACCAATTGGCTTTGGTGGTTTTGCATTCACAATATATTTTATGTGTCTTACAGTTACCACTACGCCCCAACAACAGTTTGTGCAACCACTCAAGCCCTTCTTTATAGCCCAAAATTACAAATGACAAACTTGCCTCAAAGAGCAGTTACGGTCTGTACAAATCTGGTTTTTAATCATCGCTTTGGATGAGAAAAAACTAAAAAGAAAAAACTAGCAACAGAGGAGGGATCCCTCTTCCGGGATGGGCAGACATGCAATGTCATATAAACAGAGTGGAAGATTAAACAAACAACGTTGTGTGTGTGTGTTTGAGAGAGAAACGGCTTCATCCCTGTGCTGCGTGGTGCAGATAATGTGGCCAGTTCTGCTGTGTAGGCCCTGTGTTGAACAGATGTCGTGGATGCTGATACTGTCCCTGTGCTGAGCATGAACAAATTACAGGCTGATTCACTCGTGAACACACACACATGCTGCAAATATGACCTTCAGATTACAGATGGCTATCAGAGTCTGCCGGCTGGATTTGCAAGATGTAAAATACTGAGGGTGTAATCCAGCACGGGACAGAGGATGGTATAACGTGGGGCAGGATGGGCACCAGATGGCGGATGTGTATGTATGTTAGAGGGAATGTTAAGCATGCTGGGGCACTGACATTGGGATTATGGTAGTGTGTTTTTGATGTGCCACAGATGGACCTGTAAGGTTTTGTCCTCAAAACTAGATGCAGGTGGATAATAGCCCTAAACATGAAAAACACTGTTCTGTTTCAACTTCTCTTTGCTCACGTTGCACCATGGCAGAAGGTTATGAACTTCCATTATTAGTTAATGGAGGCCTGCACTTATAGTGACCTTGAGTAGCATGTGAGCAGTAAGCTGAATAAGAGAATGCGAGCACGAGTGCTTTGACTTTCAACCTTGATTTCCCTGTGGTGTTTGGCGAGTAATATCAGACAGATAGGGAGGAAGAGAGAACCAAAGAAAGAAACACAACCTGTGAAGAAGAAACAAAAGGGAAACACTGTTGTCATATGAATGAGGCCTCGTTTAGTTGTTTGACTCGCAGAGGTCACAAGCCAATTGAGCTAGCATGCCGTAATACGGTGGACCATCTTGGGGACGGTTTTCTCCTGCACATCCTTTTTCATTTCCCCTCCTCTCCTCTTCCCTCCCCTACTCCCGTTTCTTACAATGTTTTTGTCCTTGCCATAATTTCATCTCTTTGCACGTCATTAGCAAGCTGGCGCCTAATGAATTTCTTATCTCTCCGAATTCAGTGGCTGTTGTGATAACGTTTATTGTGTTCAGTTTTACTATTCACCCCATCGGAGGTGTGTGTGTGTGTGTGTGTGTGTGGTGAAACAAACAGTGAGACGTATTTAGAACGTCAGTGACGGAGAGAGCTCTAAACAGTGGTGGTTGTTTTGGTTGTGTATCATGCAACATTTAACTTTTTAAATGTGAACATAAATGAAAGTATTGAAATGTGTGTGAGGTGAAGAAGTGGATGGCAGCAAACCGGGAGGGATACGGTACATGGATACACAGAAGAACAAGTGGGGGGATGACAGAATGAGGAGAGGAGGAAATTGAAAAAAATGCACAAAGGAGTGGCTGAACCTTTTTAAAAAGAGACCTTGAAAGCAAAAGAAAATAGGAGCCACTTAGTAGAAACTGATACAGGAGGGAGTGGAGAAGAGGGAGCTCAGAGATGATTAAACAAGTAGAGAAAAAAGGAGAGAAAAAAAGGATGGGAGGCTGATCGAAGGACAGAGCAGTGGCAGATGGGAAGGTTCTGGTCTGTTACTGATGTTCCTCCGAAGAATTAAAGTCCAGGAAGAACACACACACACACATACACACACACACACACACACACACACACACACACACACACACACACACACACACACACACACACACACACACACACACACACACACACACACACACACACACACACACACACACACACACAGTCAGCTCAGTATAGGTGGTACGGAAGGCCCCTGTAAACATCTGCAATCACCTACTGGCTTTCCTTCAGCAGTAGTTAGTGACTTAGTGACCCATGCAACCCCTCACACACCAGCATTAGTAGTAGCGCATGGTCGATTCAGAGTGTCACCTCACTAACTACGGGCACACACTCACACATATAGACATTACTTGCTCTAAGTGTTAAGCAAAATCCTCTGACACCTTTCCTGATAACCAAATGCATATGGGGTGAGATATAAGGAGTAGGGAGGAGTGAGGAAAAGAGAAAAGGGAGATTGAATGAAGAGTTAATAGCAGCTGTGTCAAACTGTCAGCATTAGTGCAATGTGGTGTCAAAACAAGACCTCATTGAGCACTTGAGCTGTATTTTATTTTTTATCTATTTTTATGTACAAGGAGTACAGTAATACTATTGTGGCTTAGGAACCTGATTTCCTGTTGGTAGTATTCTATTCTATTTTATTCTTTTATGACCCGTTAAACAGGTAAGATGTCCTTGTGTGTCTAGAAAGGCATCTGCCAAATAAATTGTATTATTATTATTATTATTATTATTATTATTATTAATGATAACGTTACGCATTATGTTCTTGTTAGTTTGAGGCATGTGTCATCTAAGCATGTATGAAAAGGTAATTGCATATTTCCCTTGCAGACTCCGCCCACATTTAAAGGGTGGAATACAACCTTATTGAGGTAAAATAATCACACATAATAATAGTAAATAATAGCCATCATTTGGCACTTTCTTTTCTAAGGGAAGTCACGTAACCAACAAACATTAACCTTCAAAAATCTGACAATTAAAAGCAAACATTACATACGTTTTGAGCAAAGAATCTAGAGCCTAGAATCTAGTTTGAAAATTGGTATGGAGTGATGGTAAAAAAAGATCAATCAATGACTTTTTAAAGCAGCATCATCCTCACTGACGGAGCAACAACGTAAAATGTAAAGATACAAATACTGCTTGCACTGATTTGCTGGGAATGATTTCCTGGATCACTCACATGCTAGAATTACATGCAAGGACTATTTTCATTTTTCATTTCTCGTGTCATCATGTTTATACATACTGCCAATGTTTTTGGGTTTAACACAGTAGTGCATCATCTGGTCTTTGAAAAGCGCCGGTACCCTATAAGCATGGTAGATTAGCCTCCAACATACCTTGAAGGCAGTGATGTTACACACTAAATTGTTCTCTAATTCTTCAAGGGTCTGGGGATACAGCAGTGCTTTAGTTAGAGTGTCAAACAAATTAGGCTCTTGTCCTCCGAAGCCTTTGAAGGAAAGAAAGAGAATTTAACTCAATCAATATGTTGAAGGACAACAGGCAGTTAGTGTGAAGAGAAGTGAGACACACACGTGCTTAACTTTCTCCCGATTTAAGGCTATGAGGAAAAGAGAAGGCGTCTCGGGAGAGGCTAACGCTGGCTTTCATGCTTCAAGTTGATGTCAAAATTCCACTTTGAGGCCATTTCATGTCTAGCCACTGAAGAAAGAATTCATTTGAGGATGCAGAAAGGTACAAGTTAAGGCAATTCACGAGACTGTAATGAGGACCTTTTTTGTTATCTCTCATTGTGAATCCAATTTGTGTGAATCTGTGTGCATGTGAGCACAGGTCACGCCGGTCATCCATCCATCCATCCATCCATCCATACATCCATCCATCCATACACACATACATACATATAGATCCATCCTCATCGTCTTTTGTTCTCTAAGCATGAGGAGTTTACACACCCCTCATCCAGTTCCGAACCTGCAGCTCAGACAGCCATTGCACACGGAGTAGCAAGTCTACACAAGGACCCAGAAGCTACAGTACATTACACACCCACTTCCCACTCTCATCACAGTACAAGCAGCCAGAAAGCAGCCACCGTGTTGTTCGGCGCTGCAGTGCTTGCCAACTATCCCCATGTCCTGGGCAAGGCTGAAGTGGGCGCGGTCTGCAGAGAGCTGCTTAACTGCCTCAGCATGAACATCAGGAGCGCAATTCGGCTAGCTGTCCCCACGCATATGGCCCTGTTTTTCATTTTTGGGTGTACTCAGTGGAAAGAAGAGGAGAGAGAAGGAGGTAGAGCTAAGGGATAAAAGAGGGTAAAGTAACAGAAATACAGAAACAAGATAGAAGGATAGGTTGAATAAGATAGATGGACAGGAAGAGAGACTAAGAGAAGAAAGAGACAGAGATGGAAAACCAGAGTGGCAAGAAATGAGTAATTGAGGGAGACAGAGAGAAAAGGGTTGAGAAGGTGTGAAATGCGAGAAGAGAGTTTAATTTGTTTTTCGGCAGTGTCGTGCCGTCACAGAAATGTGTTTACCAGCCCCTACTTTGCCATTAGTGACACTCGGGCGCTCCTGTAGAAGAAACCAAATAGGTTCATAACTGCCTCATGTATCCTCCAAATGTCCCTATAGCTCTCCGTCTGTTGGACTGTGCCCATCCGTATGTCTCCTCTCCTCACTTCATCCATCCCCCTCTGTCTGGCTCTGTCTCCCTTCTCTTTTTGTTTTTGTTTTCTCTCTCTTACTCTTGTCTGTTCACTCCTTGTGCTCAGTCTTTCTCCAAGTTTGAACTGCTGCCTGTTGTCGTGATAGAAGGCTGACCCAGAAGTGCCACAGTCCAATGTGGGGTGGAGGGATGGAGAGCATGTAAATGAGAGTGCAGGATAGATACAGACAGGGCAGCAGTAGCTCAGGTCATGAGGACTTGGCTTGGGAACCGGAGGGTTGCCAATTCAATTCCACCAAGTACAGAGTGTTGACTAGTCGCTGAAGAGGGGCCAGCTTGCCTCCTGGGGTCTGCCGAGGTACCTTTTGAACAAGGCGCTGAATCCCCAACTGCTCAGGGATGGACATGCTGATAAGTTATTGCGTATTTGGTCTTTAAACGACTAGACTGCAATGAAGGCAACTTCAAAAATGGGACGCAGCTACAGAGCGTCAAAGAGGAATAATGAACAAGACAGAAGGCCAGTATTGACTGTATTGCAGCCAGTCTCAATATTCACTTCTTTTCTCATCTCACTGAACATCTTTCTTGAGTCCCAACCCTGTCCTCGTAACAAATCCAACCGCAGAAGCTGGTGGTGAAAAATACAGTTTTAGCCTGTACAAATATATAGATTTTGCATTCTTGCTTTGCAGCTCGGTCTATCCTCTGACACTGCCAGTCGCTTTGATACAGTAGTACCTTTGACTTCACAGCACTTTAGTATTTCAACCTGGCTGCTTTTATCTCCTTTGCCTGCATAATAGCCTTGGTATCCGTCTTGCTGCCATCCTCTGCAGGCTGTACTATGCCTTTTAGCAGCCTCCATGGCAGCTCTGTGTCTCTGCCAGCCCGTCGGCTTGCTCTGTCCTACCCAACGTTTCTTACGTACTGCTTCACCACCATAAGCCCGTCAATCTTCACATCCTTAAGGATGGAACTGAAATTGTGTGCTTACAGTACATCTAAATAAGACATACTGTGCACCAGAAATGAGTGACACAAATAACAAAGAAAATTAGAACTGAAAATCTAGCTTGACAGATATAAGAACAGTTTACAGTAGCAGAAAAAAATTGATATATTGGTAATAATGGATGATGAAGTTCTTGCTCGCTTGCATGCTTTCGGGTTGACAGTTCGGAGTCAAAAGCAGCCTGGAGGTGAAAGGTGTCACTACACTGACTCTCACTTTGGCTGCTGCTAAACTCTTTTAAGGTCTTAGCTTCCTCTTATATTCTGGTGTCAGACCTGTCACAGAGCGCCACTTAAGAGCGAGTCGGAATATACCCTCCGTTAATATTTTAACAGCTCAAACAGTTGGAGATCAAGCAGAGTGACAGGTACATGTGAGGCAGATTGAATCCAAGGGTCAATACATGGAAGAGAGTCGGACCAAAGTGTTCTAGTGGGAGGTCTTTTTGAGTCAACAATCAGCATCGCTGTGTTGACTTAACGATGTTGGCCGATTGCATCCATGCAATATGGCAACCGTTTATTGGTTATCATGAGAAGATACAATTGTAAAAGCTTTTTACTTTTGTTTCTTGTGGCATTCTGTAAGTATAACTTTTGTCTTTCTATTTTTTGTTTATTATGTTGGGGGGGGTTGGGGTTACTGTTTGCTTTGTTAGAAAAAAGAAAAAAATGTGATTTGATACGTTGATGTCCCGATTCTTCAATAAATGTGTGTGTGTGTATGTGTGGGAGGGGGGCGTACGTGTTTGGAGAAGCTTATGAATGGGAGGATTTAGGAGGGAAAAGTTGAAGCAGAAAGCTGCTGGAAGTAATCTTGTGGCCTACAGCTGATAACAGCTTTCCACCTGGAGGCTCTTAACAAACGCCTGGACCCCCATCAATCAACCAAATGTCGGAGAGAGAGAGAGAGAGGGAGAGAGAGAGAGAGAATGACGTAATGCAATTTTGTGACCATTGAATGATCATCAAACATGCAATTAGGATTTTAGGACACAATTGTGCTACACCATTTTACACTTAAAGGTGCCCTGCCGCACAAAACCGATTTAACTTGCATTTTTTGAAATAAGTTAGGTCCAAATGTGTTTGTGTTATGTCATGAATGTGAAATAAATTGCTACCTCCTCTGTCAGCTCTAGCCACTGAAAAGAAATAAGCAGAGAAATCAAGCCAATTGCCAAAGTTGGTCAGTCTGATGTCATGTTGTCTGAGCTCATTACTATTCATGAGCTCGCCCAGTTGTGCTGGGTAAAGGATACTGATAGCCAGGCTGTCGTTGGCTAGCTGTTAGCTAATCAGAGTGAAGCAATTTAGCTCGATGAATATTAATGAGAACTGGCACAAATCGAGCTGAGTCTTCCTGCAGTCTTTCTATACCAAGCTAGAATGGCTTGAAACAGCCATGAACTTCAGACATTACCACAAATCAATGACTAATTGTGTTACCTCATTCGATGGTAGAAAGTGACTCACGGGCATTAAAATGAAAATCTTTGAGATTATTTCTTTAAAGGGGCACACCATTGTTTAAACATGCCTATGTCACAAAATAAATTAGTTTTCTTGGCCTGTGCTGCTTTTATTTACCAATACTAAGAAAACTAAGGAATTAGTTATAGATTACAGGAGAAATAAGATTATAGCTGAGGCAGTGGAAATCAAAGGTGTAGAAATAGAAAGAGTGAACACATACAAGTATTTGGGCGTTGTTTTTAACAA